>NC_057801.1:633959490-634204153 GCF_018294505.1 Triticum aestivum
GTCTCGACGTCTCGCGCACGAACGACGCCGCTCGCCAAGCTTTAGCTGCCAGAGTGATACATCTCCAACGTATCTATAATTTTTGATTGTTGCATGCTATTATATTACCTGTTTTGGATGTTTATGGGCTTTATTTTACACAATTATATCATTTTTGGGACTAACCTACTCACCGGAGGCCCGGCCCGAATTGCTGTTTTTTTTGCCTATTTCAGTATTTCCAAGAAAAGGAATATCAAATGGAGTCCAAACGGAATGAAACCTTCGGGAGCGTGATTTTTGGAATGAACGTGATCCGGAAGACTTGGAGTGCAAGCCAAGAAGAAGCCGAGGTGGCCACGAGATAGGAGGACACGCCCACCCCTCCTGGGTGCGCCCCCTGTCTCGTGGGCTCCTCGGGCGGCCGCCGACGTACTTCTTCCTCCTATATAAGCCTATGTACCCCGAAAACATCCAGAGACACACCAAAGAAATATTTCCGCCACCGTAACCTTCTGTATCCGTGAGATCCCATCTTGGAGCCGTCGCCGACGTTCTACCGGAGGGGGAATCCACGATGGAGGGCTTCTACATCAACACCATAGCCCTTCCGATGAGTTGTGAGTAGTTTACCACAGACCTTCGGGTCCATAGTTATTATCTAGATGCCTTCTTCTCTCTTTTTGGATCTCAATACAATGCCCCCCCCCTCTCCTGTGGAGATCTATTCGATGTAAACTCTTTTTGCGGTGTGTTTGTTGAGATCCGATGAATTGTGGGTTTATGTTCAAGTTTATCTATGAATAATATTTGAATCTTCTCTAAATTCTTTTATGTATGATTGAGTTATCTTTGCAAGTCTCTTTCAATTATCAGTTTGGTTTGGCCTACTAGATTGATCTTTCTTGCCACGGGAGAAGTTCTTAGCTTTGGGTTCAATCTTGCGGTGTCCTTACCCAGTGACAGAAAGGGTTGCAAGGTACGTATTGTATTGTTGCCATCGAGGATAAAAAGATGGGGTTTATATCATATTGCTTGAGTTTATCCCTCTACATTATGTCATCTTTCTTAATGCGTTACTCTGTTCTTATGAACTTAATACTCTAGGTGCATGCTGGATAGCGGTCGATGTGTGGAGTAATAGTAGTAGATGCAGGCAGGAGTCGGTCTACTTGTCACAGACATGATGCCTATATACATGATCATGCCTAGATAATCTCATAATTATTCGCTTTTCTATCAATTGCTCGACAGTAATTTGTTCACCCACCGTAATACTTATGCTATCTTGAGAGAAGCCTCTAGTGAAACCTATGGCCCCCGGGTCTATCCTTTATCATATAAGCTTTCAATCTACTTTTATTTGCATCTTTATTTTCTGCATCTAAATTATAAAATACCAAAAATATATTTATCTTATCATATTATCTCTATCAGATCTCACTTTCGCAAGTGGTCGTGAAGGGATTGACAACCCCTTTATCGCGTTGGTTGTGAGTTCTTTATTTGTTTGTGTAGGTTCGTGGGACTTGTGAGGAGCCTCCTACTGGATTGATACCTTGGTTCTCAAAAACTTAGGGAAATACTTACGCTACTGTGATGCATCACCCTTTCCTCTTCAAGGAAAACCAACGCAAGCTCAAGATGTAGCAAGAAGGATTTCTGGCGCCGTTGCCGGGCAGGTCTTCGCTCAAGTCAAGACATACCAAGTACCCATCACAAACTCATCTCCCTCGCATTTACATAATTTTCCATTTGCCTCTCGTTTTCCCCTCCCCCACTTCACCCTTGCCGTTTTATTCGCCCTCTCTTTCCCAATCTCCTCTCTTTTCCGCTTGCCTTCTTCTTCCTCTCTCTTTCGCTTGCCCTTTTTTCTATTTGCTCGTGTGTTAGATCGTTTACCTTGTCGTTATGGCTAGTTTCTTATCCGCTCCTATGTCTCCCGAGTTTGAAGTTCTTCACTTCAAGAAAAGGCAAGGAGAAAATTTAAAAGATGCTTGGTATAGGATGATGGAATCCTATCGCAAGTGCACCCTAGAGGTGAACTTTAGAATTCTTCTTCGCAATTTTTATGTTGGGCTAAACATGATGCATAGACAACTCTTGGACTGCATTGCCAAGGGAAATTTCATTGAAATTGATCCTAGTATTGCGCATAAAATTATAGAGGGGATAGTGGGAACACTACCTCAAAAGGGAGGACCACATCCTACCCAAGAAGAAACCCAAGTGTTTGGAAAGATTTGCGAAAGTAACAATTTTTTTACAAAAATCTCTTGAGCCTCTTAAAAGTGTTAGCGGAAATCTTCACCGCATGAATATGTTGATTACCCTTTGCAATAAGCGGTTGGATTCTTTAGATCTAAAAATTTCCGAGTATGAAGGGAAACGTATAGAACCTCCTGGATTCGAGCATGACTTTGCTAAAAAACTGAAAATGAAAGATGGCACTACTTATATCTATCTTCGCTTTTATGCCTAGCTAGGGGCGTTAAACGATAGCGCTAGTTGGGAGGCAACCCAATTTCCTTTGTGTTTTTTGTTTTTATTACTGTTTATTAATAAATATTTCATCTACTTTATGTTTAGATGTGTTTTCATGTTTTAATTAGTGTTTGTGCTAAGTAGAACCTATAGGATAACCGATGATATGAGTTGATTTTATTCTGCTGAAAAACAGAAACTTTGTGCTCACGAGAAACAATTAAATAAATCACAGGAACGACATTTTGCATTGATTCTTTTTGATGCTGTTCAATAAACAAATTGGTTAGGACGTCCCATTTTGGTAGGATTTTTAAGGTTCCAGAAGTTGGTGTTAGTTACAGATTGCTACAGACTGTTCTGTTTTTGACAGATTCTGTTTTTCGTATGTTGTTTGCTTATTTTGATGCATCTATGGCTAGTATGTAAGGGTATGAACCATAGAGAACTTGGAATGCAGTAGGTTTAACACCAATATAAATAAATAATGATTTCATTACAGTACCTTATGTGGTGGTTTTGTTTTCTTTCACTAATGGAGCTTATGAGATTTCCTGTTGAGTTTTGTGTTGTGAGGTTTTCAAGTTTTGGGTAAAGATTTGATGGACTATGGAATAAGGAGTGTCAAAAGCCTAAGCTTGGGGATGCCCAAGGCATCCCAAGATATTCAAGAATAGCCAAAAGCCTAAGCTTGGGGATGCCCCTGGAAGGCATCCCCTCTTTTGTCTTCGTTCATTGGTAACTTTACTTGGAGCTATATTTTTATTCATCACATGATATGTGTTTTGCTTGGAGCGTCGTGTATTATATTAGTCTTTGCTTTTTAGTTTACCACAATCATCCTTGCTGTAACAGACCTTTTGGGAGAAGCCTACTTGATTGAAATTTACTAGAATACTCTATGTGCTTCACTTATATCTTTTGAGCTAGATAGTTTTTGCTCTAGTGCTTCACTTATATCTTTTAGAGCACGGCGGTGGTTTAATTTTGAAGAAATTGTTGATCTCTCATGCTTCACTTATATTATTTTTAGAGTATTTTAGAACAGCATGATATTTGCTATGGTTATAAATTGGTCCTAGAATGATGAGCATCCAAGTTGGGTATAATAAAAACTATCATATAAAGTGAATTGGATGCTATGATCAACTTGATACTTGATAATTGTTTTGAGATATGGAGGTAGTGATATTAAAGTCATGTTAGTTGGGTGATTATGAATATAAAGAATTCTTGTGTTGAAGTTAGCAAGTCCCATAACATGCACATATGGTTAAAGTTGTGTAACAAATTTGAAACATGAAGTGTACCTGGCTTGTGCATCCTTATGAGTGGTGGTCGGGGACGAGCGATGGTCTTTTACTACCAAACTATCGCCCTAGGAGCATGCGCGAAGTGCTTGGTTTTTGATGACTTCTAAATTTTTGCAATAAGTATATGAGTTCTTTTGACTAATGTTGAGTCCATGGATTATACGCACTTTTACCTTTCTATCATTGCTAGCCTCTTCGGTACCGTGCATTGCCCTTTCTCACCTTGAGAGTTGGTGGAAACTTCGCCGGTGCATCCAAACCCCGTGATATGATACGCTCTATCACACATAAACCTCCTTATATCTTCCTCAATACAGACACCATACCTACCTATTTAGGCATTTCCATAGCCATTCCGAGATATATTGCCATGCAACTTTCCACCGTTTCGTTCATCATCATCATGACATACATTACTTTTGTCATATTGCCATTGCATGATCATGTAGTTGACATCGTATTTGTAGCAAAGACACCATGCATAATTTTTTATACATGTCACTCTTGATTCATTGCACCATCCCGGTACACCGCCGGAGGCATTCATATAGAGTCATATCTTGTTCTAGTTTCGAGTTGTATTTCATGTGTTGTAATCAATAAAAGTGTGATCATCATCATTATTAGAGCATTGCCCAAAAAAAGGCCAAAAGAAAAAAAGAAAGGCCAAAGAAAAAAAAGAAAAAGAAAAAAAAGAAAAATAAATAAATAAAGGGGCAATGCTAGTATCTCCTTTTCCACACTTGTGCTTCAAAGTAGCACCTTGTTCTTCATGTAGTGAGTCTCATATATTGTGCTTCAAAGTCGCACCATGTTTTTCATATAAAGAGTCTCATATGTTGTCACTTTCATATACTAGTGGGAATTTTTCATTATAGAACTTGGCTTGTATATTCCTACGATGGGTTTCCTCAAGTGCCCTAGGTCTTCGTGAGCAAGCAAGTTGGATGCACACCCACTAGTTTTCTTTTGTTGAGCTTTTCATTCATTTATAGCTCTAGTGAATCCGTGATGACCCACAAGTATAGGGGATCTATCGTAGTCCTTTCGATAAGTAAGAGTGTCGAACCCAACGAGGAGCAGAAGGAAATGATAAGCGGTTTTCAGCAAGGTATTCTCTGCAAGTACTGAAATAAGTGGTAACAGATAGTTTTGTGATAAGAAAAATTGTAATGAGCAACAAGTAACAAAAGTAAATAAAGTGCAGCAAGGTGGCCCAATCCTTTTGTAGCAAAGGTCAAGCCTAGACAAACTCTTATAATAGGAAAAGCGCTCCCGAGAACACATGGGAATATCATCAAGCTAGTTTTCATCATGCTCATATGATTCGCATTCGGTACTTTGATAATTTGATATGTGGGTGGACCGGTGCTTGGGTACTGCCCTTACTTGGACAAGCATCCCACTTATGATTAACCTCTATTGCAAGCATCCACAACTACAACAAAAGTATTAAGGTAAACCTAACCATAGCATGAAACATATAGATCCAAATCAGCCCCTTACGAAGCAACGCATAAACTAGGGTTTAAGCTTCTGTCACTCTAGCAACCCATCATCTACTTATTACTTCCCAATGCCTTCCTCTAGGCCCAAATAATGGTGAAGTGTTATGTAGTCGACATTCACATAACACCACTATAGGCTAGACAACATACATCTCCTCAAAATATCGAACGAATACCAAATTCACATGACTACTAATAGCAAGACTTCTCCCTTGTCCTCAGGAACAAACGTAATTACTCACAAAGCATATTCATGTTCATAATCAGAGGGGTAATAAAGTGCATAAAGGATCTGAACATATGATCTTCCACCAAATAAACCAACTAGCATCAACTACAAGGAGTAATCAACACTACTAGCAACCTACTAGCACCAATCCCGGACTTGGAGACAAGAATTGGATACAAGAGATGAACTAGGGTTTGGAGATGAGATGGTGCTGGTGAAGATGTTGATGGAGATTGCCCTCTCCTAATGAGAGGAGCGTTGGTGATGACGATGGTGATGATTTCCCCCTCCCGGAGGGAATTGTCCCCGGCAGAATAGCTCTACCAGAGCCCTAGATTGGTTCCGCCAAGGTTCCGCCTCGTGGCGACAGAGTCTCGTCCCGAAAGGTTCCTTCTTATTTTTTTCTCATCGAAAGACTTCATATAGGAGAAGATGGGAATCGGAGAGCCACCAGGGGGCCCACGAGGTAGGGGGGCACGCCCGGGGGGTGCCCCCCGCCCTCGTGAGTAGGGTGTGGGCCCCCTGACCTTCATCTTTGGCGACGATTTTTCTTTTTTTATTTTAAGGTATTCCGTGGAGTTTCAGGACTTTTGGAGTTGCGTAGAATAGGCCTCCAATATTTGCTCCTTTTCCAGCCATAATTCCAGCTGCCGGCATTCTCCTTCTTCATATAAACCTTGTAAAATAAGAGAGAATAGCCATATTGTGATATAATGTGAAATAACAGCTCAAAATGCAATAAATATTGTCACAAAAGCATGATGCAAAATGGACGTATCAACTCCCCCAAACTTAGACCTCGCTTGTCCTCTAGCGAAAAGCCGATAACATTAAATATGTCCCCATGTTTAGAGGTAGAGGCGTCGATAAAAATAAAATACGGACATGAAGGCGTCATGATTATTTTATAAAAGCAACATAAATAGATTTTGTCATATGATTACTCATGTTCAAGTGATGATCTTTTCACAAAGCCAAAGCATGAATCAGAAACCTTATTGGGCACTAACAATTATAATCTCAGTCATTGAAGCAATTGCAATTTATCATAACCTCGGAAAGAGTCTATGTCAGAGCTCAAAAGCAAGTCCACATACTCAACTATCATTTAGTCCTTCATAATTGCTAACACTCACGCGATACTTGTGGTTATGGAGTTTTAATCGGACACAGGGAAAGATAGGGGCTTATAGTCTTGCCCCACAACCTTTTACCTCAAGGGTAATGTCAACTATAATAATTCATGCTCCCCTACATCCAATTAGATATATATATCATACTCTTTCCAACATGCTGAGCTTGCCAAAGGATAAAATGAAAAAAGAAAGGTGAAGATCACTATGACTCTTGCATAAGGTAGAGGATAATAATAAAAGATAGACCCTTCGCGGAGGGAAGCAGAGGTTGTCATGCGCATTTAGGGTTGATGCACAAAATCTTAATGCAAAAGAACGTCACTTTATATTGCCCCTTGCATGTGAACCTTTATTATGCAGTCCGGTCACTTTTATTGCGTCCACAACAAGTTCGTACAAAGCTTATTTTTCTGCACTAATAAGTCATGCATATTTAGAGAGCAATTTTTATTGCTTGCACCGATGACAACTTACTTGAAGGATCTTACTCAATCCATAGGTAGATATAGTGGACTCTCATGGCAAAACTGGTTTAAGGGTATTTGGAAGCACAAGTAGTATTTCTACTTGGTGCTAAGAATTTGGCTAGCATGAGGGGGAAAGGCAAGCTCAACATGGTAGAGGATCCATGACAACATACTTTATCTCGGATGTAAGAAAACATAACTCATTATGTTGTCTTCCTTGTCCGACCTCAACTCTTTAGCATGTCATATTTTAATGAGTGCTCCCAATCATAAAAGATGTCAATGATAATATATCTATATGTGAAACCTCTCTTTCCTTATTACTTCCTATTAATTGCAATGATGACCAAAGCTATATTTGCCAACTCCCAACAACTTTTTAATCATCATACTCTTTCTATGTGAAGTCATTACTTTCACTAAGATCAATATGAACTCTTTGATTCTTTTTATTCTTTCTCTTCTAATCACCCAAGATCATGGCAAAATAATCAAGCCCTTGACTCAACACTAATATTTATTATATAGCTCACGGACTCGATTACAAAGAAGGATCATAAAGCAAAACTCAAAACTAAATCATGCCATGACTTTATTCTACTAAATCAAGATACTACTAATAGGATCGAACTAAGAAATACGTTAAAGATAGGAGTTGTGATGGTGATACAATACCAGGGCACCTCCCCCAAGCTTGGCAGTTGCCAAGGGGAGTGCCCATACCCATGTGATTATGCCCTCAAAGATGGTGAAGTAGGGGTTGTTGATGATGAGGGTGACTTCTTCCTCAATTTACGCTTGAGTATAATGTTTTGCTCTTTTAGGTCTTCGATCTCCCGCTCAAGACTTAATACTCTTTTGCATAGTTCTTGCTTATTTTCCTGCAAGAGACAAAAAGGGATAAACTCGATCTTTGGCTTCTTCGCTCTATCAGGTAGACTTGACTTTTTAAACTCCACATGCGCATCCCCCGGTTGAGGTAGCGGAACTTCATCTTCGTCTGAGCTTGTTTCCTCCTTCTCCTTAGGCTCATAGTCTTCTTCTTCTTCCGTGGTCCAGCCACTATGGTCCAAGTCCCCGAAGACCTTAGGGTCTGCAAGGTAATCAGCCACATAGCTTTCTCCCTCTGAATCTTGAGATGACATCTTGCTTTAATCTGCAGCAGCAACAGCTCGAAACGAAAACAGAGGATATTTGCGTGATACGGGAGTCAAAACCTTCGGGAGTATATATAATGAATTTTTACCGACCAAAATATGTATCATGCAAGGAAACGGAGTCCGGAGGGCACACGAGGTGCTCACGAGGTAGGGGGCGCGCCCAGGGGGGTAGGGCGCGCCCTCCACCCTCGTGGAGGCCTCGTGTTCTCTCCGGACTGCTACTTATTTTTATATTTTTCTAAATATTCCAAAACAAAGAAATATTGCCTTAAAAATTGTTTTGGAGTCGGTTTACTTACTGTACCACATACCTATTCCTTTTCGGAGTCTGAAGCGGGCTGGAAAGTGTCCCTTATGTATTCCTTCGGGGTTACGGTTTCAATAATATTGGTTTCAACATTTATAGGATTACCTGAGATATAATGTTTGATTCTTTGACCGTTTACCACCTTCGGGTTTGTGCCTTCGAAGTTGTTGATTTTTATGGCACCGGAACGATAGAGTTCCTCGATAACGTAGGGACCTTCCCATTTGGAGAGAAGTTTTCCTGCAAAAAATCTTAAACGAGAGTTGTATAGCAATACATAATCACCTACATTAAACTCACGCTTTTGTATCCTTTTGTCATGCCATCTTTTAACCTTTTCTTTAAACAACTTGACATTATCATAAACTTGGGTTCTCTATTCATCAAGTGAGCTAATATCAAATAACCTCTTCTCACCGGCAAGTTTGAAATCATAGTTGAGCTCTTTAATAGCCCAGTATGCCTTGTGTTCTAGTTCGAGAGGTAAGTGATAAGCTTTTCCATAAACCATTTTATACGGAGACATACCCATAGGATTTTTATATGCAGTTCTATAGGCCCATAATGCATCATCAAGTTTCTTGGACTAATTCTTTCTAGACCTATTGACAGTCTTTTGCAAAATTAATTTGAGCTCTCTATTGATCAATTCTACTTGACCACTAGACTGCGGGTGATAAGGAGATGCAATCATATGATTAACGTCATATTTAGCAAGCATCTTATGGAAAGCACCATGAATAAAGTGTGAACCACCATCAGTCATTAAATATCTAGGGACTCCAAACCTCGGAAAAATAACTTCCTTAAGCATTTTAATAGAAGTGTTATGATCAGCACTACTAGTTGGAATAGCTTCTACCCACTTAGTAACGTAATCAACAGCAACTAAAATATGTGTGTATCCATTAGAGGCAGGAAAAGGTCCCATATAATCAAAGCCGCAAACATCAAATGGTTCAATAACAAGTGAATAATTCATAGGCATTTCTTGATGTCTACTAATATTAACAATCCTTTGACATTCATCGCAAGACAGAACAAACTTACGGGCATCCTTAAATAGAGTAGGCCAATAAAAACCAGATTGCAATACCTTGTGTGCAGTTCTATCTCCAGCATGGTGTCCTCCATAAGCTTCGGAGTGACACTTGCGTAGGATCTGTTCCTGTTCATGCTCAGGTACACAACGTCTAATGACACCATCTACTCCTTCTTTATAAAGATGTGGGTCATCCCAAAAGTAATGTCGCAAGTCATTGAAAAACTTTTTGTTTTGTTGGTATGTGAAGCTAGGTGGTATAAATTTAGCGACAACATAATTAGCATAATCAACATACCATGGAGTGCTACGAGAAGTGCTTATGACATTTAATTGTTCATCAGGAAAGCTATCATCAACAGGTAGCGGGTCATCAAAAACATTCTCTAACCTAGACAAGTTGTCTGCAACGGGGTTCTCAGCTCCTTTTCTATCAACAATATGTAAATCAAATTCTTGCAGCAGAAGAACCCATCTAATGAGTCTAGGTTTTGCATCCTTCTTTTCCATAAGATATTTAAGAGAAGCATGATCAGTGTGAATAGTTACTTTAGAATCAATAATATAAGGTCTAAACTTATCACAAGCAAACACAACTGCTAAAAGTTCCTTTTCGGTAGTAGCATAATTTCTTTGAGCACTGTCTAGAGTCTTACTAGCATAATGGATAACATTTAATTTCTTATCAACTCTTTGCCCTAGAATAGCACCTACAGCATAATCACTAGCATCACACATAATTTCAAAGGGTAAATTCCAATCAGGTGGCTGAACAACTCGTGCAGAGACTAATGCCTTCTTAAGTATTTCAAATGCTTCTACACAATCATCATCAAAGACAAATGGTACATATTTTTGTAATAAATTAGTCAGAGGTCGAGAGATTTTTGAGAAGTCCTTAATGAACCTCCTATAAAATCTGGCGTGACCAAGGAAACTTCTTATAACTTTGATGTCCTTGGGACATGGCATCTTTTCAATAGCATCAACCTTGGCTTTATCAACTTCAATACCTCTTTCAGAAACTTTGTGCCCCAAGACAATACCTTCGTTAACCATAAAGTGGCACTTTTCCCAATTCAAGACAAGATTAGTTTCTTCACATCTCTGCAAAACTCGAGCAAGATTGATCAAGCAATCATCAAAAGAGGAACCATAGACGGAAAAAATCGTCCATGAAAACCTCACAAATTTTCTCGCAAAAGTCAGAGAATATAGCCATCATGCATCTTTGAAAGGTAGCAGGTGCATTACATAAACCAAAAGGCATACGTCTATAAGCAAAAGTACCAAAAGGGCATGTAAAAGTAGTCTATGATTGATCTTTAGCTGACACAGGTATTTGAGAGAAAACAGAATAACCATCTAGAAAGCAATAATGTGTATGTTTGCATAATCTTTCTAGCATTTGATCGATAAAAGGTAAGGGGTAATGATCTTTCTTAGTAGCTTTATTTAATTTGCGGAAATCAATTACCATCCTATAACCTGTGATGATTCTTTGCGGAATCAATTCATCTTTATCATTAGGGACAACAGTAATACCTCCCTTCCTAGGGACACAATGGACATGACTTACCCACTGACTATCAGCAACAGGATAAATTATACCTGCCTCTAGAAGCTTGAGTATTTCTTTTCTTACCACTTCTTTTATTTTAGGATTCAGACGTCGTTGAGGATCACGAACTGGTTTGGCATCAGCTTCCAAATTTATTTTATGTTGACATAGAGTGGGACTGATGCCCTTAAGATCATCCAGAGTATATCCAATAGCAGCACTATGCTTCTTTAGAGTTTTCAATAATCTTTCTTCTTCATGCTCTGAAAGGTTAGCACTAATAATAATAGGATATATTTTCTTTTCATCAAGATAAGCATATTTAAGATTATCAGGCAACGGTTTAAGCTCAAACATGGGATCACCCTTGGATGGAGGAGGATCCCTAGGATTTCAACAGGCAAATTGTGTTGCAGAATAGGTTCCTATTTAAAGAATACATCATCTATTTCCCTTCTTTCATTCATGAACATATCATTTTCATGGTCTAGCAAATAGCGTTCTAAAGGATCACTAGGAGGTACAGCAATAGAAGCAAGACCAATAATCTCATCTTTACTAGGCAATTCTTCCTCACGATGTTGTTTACTAAATTTAGAAAAATTAAACTCATGAACCATATCATCCAAGCCAATAGTAACAACATTCTTTTTGCAGTCTATCTTAGCATTAACAGTATTCAAGAAGGGTCTACAAAATATAATGGGACAAAAGCTATCTTGTGGAGAACCAAGAACAAGAAAATCAGCGGGATATTTGTTTTTTCCACACAAGACTTCAACATCTCTAACAATTCCCATTGCACATATAGTATTTCTATTGGCAAGTTTAATTGTAACATCAATATCTTCTAACTCAGCAGGTGCAATATCATGCATAATTTCTTTGTATAAGTCAATGGGTATAACACTAGCACTATCACCCATATCACACAAGCCATGATAACAATGATCTCCTATTTTAACAGAAATAACAGGCACGCCTACCACGGGTCTATGTTTATCTCTATCACAAGGTTTAGCAATTCTAGCAGTTTCACCCTGGAATTGAATAACATGCCCATCAATATTATCGGACAAGAGATCTTTAGCAATAGCAATATTGGGTTCTACTTTGACTTGCTCAGGTGGTGTATAATTTCTAGTATTGATTTTACGAACAACAGTTGAAACTTTAGCATGATCCTTCATTCTAACAGGGAAAGGTGGTTTCTCAACATAAGAAGTGGGAACAATAGGATCATTATAATGACAATTTTTTCTTCAACTTTAATAGGTGCAGCTACTTTTACTTCAACCACTTCCCTTGGGGAGATCAACATAAGTAGCAAAAGATTCACAGAAAGAAGCTACTATCTCAGAGTTGAGTCCATATTTAGTGCTAAACTTACGGAAAATATCGGTATACATAAAAGATTTAACACAATCAAACTTAGGTGTCATACCTAACTCCTTACCTTCGTCGAGGTCCCAATCTTCAGACTTGCATTTAATTCTATCCAATAAATTCCATCTGAATTCAATAGTCTTCATCATAAAAGAGCCAGCACAAGAAGTATCAAGCATGGTGCGATTGTTATCAAAAAGCCGAGCATAAAAACTTTGCATAATCACTTCTCTTGCGAGCTCATGATTGGGGCATGAATATAACATTTATTTAAGCCTCCCCCAAGCTTGAGCGATGCTTTCTCCTTCGCGAGGCCAAAAAATATATATATAATTGCGATCATGATGAACAAGATGCATAGGGTAATACTTTTGATGAAATTCCAACTTCAATCTTTTATAGTTCCAGGATCTCATATCATCACATAGCCTATACCATGTCAGTGCGTCTCCCTTCAAAGATAAAGGGAAGGCCTTCTTCTTAACAACATCATCGGGTATACCTGCAAGCTTAAATAGTCCACAAACATCATCCACATAGCGTAGATGTTCATCAGGATGCTTTGTTCCATCTCCTGTAAAAGTGTTAGCTAGAAGTTTTTCCATCAAACCCGAAGGAATCTCAAAAGGAGTTTCATTTTCAATAGGTTCAGTAGGTTGAGGAGCAACTCTTTACTCTACTGGATGGGGTGAAGATACCCCGAACAAGCCCCTCAGACAATTACTTTCCATAGTAACAAGTGACAGAAAATTTCAGCACACTAAATAAATTTTTCCTTACCAAATTCCACCTACCAAAGGCGCTTCACTCCCCGGCAACGGCGCCAGAAAAGAGTCTTGATGACCCACAAGTACAGGGGATCTATCATAGTCCTTTCGATAAGTAAGAGTGTCGAACCCAACGAGGAGCAGAAGGAAATGATAAGCGGTTTTCAGCAAGGTATTCTCTGCAAGTACTGAAATAAGTGGTAACAGATAGTTTTGTGATAAGATAAATTGTAACAAGCAACAAGTAACAAAAGTAAATAAAGTGCAGCAAGGTGGACCAATCCTTTTTGTAGCAAAGGACAAGCCTGGACAAACTCTTATAATAGGAAAAGCGCTCCCGAGGACACATGGGAATATCGACACACTAGTTTTCATCACTCTCATATGATTCGCGTTCGGTACTTTGATAATTTGATATGTGGGTAGACCGGTGCTTGGGTACTGCCCTTACTTGAACAAGCATCCCACTTATGATTAATCTCTATTGCAAGCATCCGCAACTACAACAAAAGTATTAAGGTAAACCTAACCATAGCATGAAACATATGGATCCAAATCAGGCCCTTACGAAGCAACACATAAACTAGGGTTTAAGCTTCTGTCACTCTAGCAACCCATCATCTACTTATTACTTCCCAATACCTTCCTCTAGTCCCAAATAATGGTGAAGTGTTATGTAGTCGACGTTCACATAACACCACTAGGGGCTAGACAACATACATCTCATCAAAATATCGAACGAATACCAAATTCACATGACTACTAATAGCAAGACTTCTCCCTTGTCCTCAGGAACAAACATAATTACTTACAAAGCATATTCATGTTCATAATCAGAGGAGTAATAAAGTGCATAAAGGATCTGAACATATGATCTTCCACCAAATAAACCAACTAGCATCAACTACAAGGAGTAATCAACACTACTAGCAACCTACTAGCACCAATCCCGGACTTGGAGACAAGAATTGGATACAAGAGATGAACTAGGATTTGGAGATGAGATGGTGCTGGTGAAGATGTTGATGGAGATTGCTCTCTCCCGATGAGAGGAGCGTTGGTGATGACGATGGTGATGATTTCCCCCTCCCGGAGGGAATTGTCCCCGGCAGAACAGATCTGCCAGAGCCCTAGATTGGTTCCGCCAAGGTTCCGCCTCGTGGTGGAGGAGTCTCGTCCCGAAAGGTTCCTTCTTATTTTTTTCTCATCGAAAGACTTCATATAGGAGAAGATGGGCATCGGAGAGCCACCAGGGGTCCCACGAGGTAGGGCTCCCCCACCCTCGTGAGCAGGGTCTGGGCCCCCTGGCCTTCATCTTTGGTGGCGATTTTTCTTTATTTATTTTAAGGTATTCCGTGGAGTTTCAGGAGTTTTGGAGTTGCGTAGAATAGGCCTCCAATATTTGCTCCTTTTCCAGCCCTGAATTCCAGCTGGCGGCATTCTCCTTCTTCATATAAACCTTGTAAAATAAGAGAGAATAGCCATAAGTATTGTGACATAACAGCTCACAATGCAATAAATATTGTCACAAAAGCATGATGCAAAATGGACGTATCAATTTGTTGCATGGTAATCCCTACTCCTCATGTTGACATCAATTGATGGGCATTCACATAGCCCGTTGATTATCCTCGTCAATGTGAGACTTTCTTTTTTTTGTCTTCTCCACACAATCCCCAATCATTATTCTATTCCACCCATAGTGCTATATCAATGGCTCACGCTCATGTATTGCGTGAAGGTTGAAAAAGTTTGAGATTATTGAAGTACGAAACAATTGCTTGGCTTGTTATCGGGGGTATAGAAGTTTGGAACATCTTTGTGTGACAAAAATCAAGCATAGCCTAACTATATGATTTTGTAGGGATGAACTTTCTTTAGCCATGTTATTTTGAGAAGACATGATTGCTTTTATCAGTATGCTTGAAGTATTGCTATTTCTTTTGTCAATATGGACTTTTATTTTGAATCATTTGGATTTGAACATTCATGCCACAATAAAGATAAATTACATTGAGAAATTATGCTAGGTAGCATTCCACATCAAAAATTCTGTTTTTATCATTTACCTACTCAAGGACGAGCAGGAATTAAGCTTGGGGATGCTTGATACGTCTCCAACGTATCTATAATTTTTGATTGTTTCATGCTATTATATTACCTGTTTTGGATGTTTATGGGCTTTATTTTACACAATTATATCATTTTTGGGACTAACCTACTCACTGGAGGCCCAGCCCGTATTGCTGTTTTTTGCCTATTTCAGTATTTCTAAGAAAAGGAATATCAAGCGGAGTCCAAACGGAATGAAACCTTCGGGAGCATGATTTTTGGAACGAACGTGATCCAGAGGACTTGGAGTGCAAGCCAAGAAGCAGCCGAGGCGGCCAGAAGATAGGAGGGCGCACCCACCCCTCCTGTCTTGTGGGCCCCTTGGGCGGCCACTGACGTACTTCTTCCTCCTATATAAGCCTACATACCCCGAAAACATCCAGGGAGCCACCAAAGAAATATTTCCGCCACCGTAACCTTCTGTATCCACGAGATCTCATCTTGGAGCCATCGACGGTGTTCTACCGGAGGGGGAATCCACCATGGAGGGCTTCTACATCAACACCATAGCCCTTCCGATGAGTTGTGAGTAGTTTACCACAGACCTTCGGGTCCATAGTTATTAGCTAGATGGCTTCTTCTATCTTTTTGTATCTCAATACAATGTTCTCCCCCTCTCTTGTGGAGATCTATTTGATGTAAACTCTTTTTGCGGTGTGTTTGTCGAGATCCGATGAATTGTGGGTTTATGATCAAGTTTATCTATGAATAATATTTGAATCTTCTCTGAATTCTTTTATGTATGATTGAGTTATCTTTGCAAGTCTCTTCGAATTATCAGTTTGGTTTGGCCTACTAGATTGATCTTTCTTGCCATGGGAGAAGTGCTTAGCTTTGGGTTCAATCTTGCGGTGTCCTTACCCAGTGACAAAAAGGGTTGCAAGGCACGTATTGTATTATTGCCATCGAGGATAAAAAGATGGGGTTTATATCATATTGCTTGAGTTTATCCCTCTACATCATGTCATCTTTCTTAATGCGTTACTCTGTTCTTATGAACTTAATACTCTAAATGCATGCTGGATAGCAGTCGATGTGTGGAGTAATAGTAGTAGATGCAGGCAGGAGTCATTCTACTTGTCACGGACGTGATGCCTATATACATGATCATGCCTAGATAATCTCATAATTATTCAGTTTTCTATCAATTGCTTGGCAGTAATTTGTTCACCCACCATAATACTTACGCTATCTTGAGAGAAGCCTCTAGTGAAACCTATGCCCCCCGGGTCTATCCTTTATCATATAAGCTTTCAATCTACTTTTATTTGCATCTTTATTTTCTGCATCTATATTATAAAATACTGAAAATATATTTATCTTATCATATTATCTCTATCAGATCTCACTTTCGCAAGTGGCCGTGAAGGGATTGACAACCCCTTTATCGCGTTGGTTGCGAGTTCTTTGTTTGTTTGTGTAGGTTCGTGGGACTTGTGAGGAGCCTTCTACTGGATTGATACCTTGGTTCCCAAAAACTGAGGGAAATACTTACGCTACTATGCTGCATCACCCTTTCCTCTTCAAGGAAAATAAACACAATCTCAAGACATAGCACAGAGTGATGCAGATGTTCGCGGACCGCGCCTCGGCTTCCGGCCATGACCACCCTGCTACTTGCCCGCACTGGTACGGGCTGCCCGGCCCCAGATGAACCGATCGCCATCGTCATCTTCTTCTTGGGAGCCATGGCAATGTAGAACTGCTAAACTGACTGCTAAACCGGATTTTCACAACTGTGCCCCCTACCTTGCGCGCCAAAGATGTCAATGGAAAACGAACCTATGGGATCACTGGAATCCCTACTACGGTTCAGCGGGCGCGAGGTTGCAGAAAGAGCGGGATTAACAGGCAGCAAGTACAAATGCTGTTTACCCAGGTTCAGGCCGCGAGGATGCGTAATACCCTACTCCTGCTTTAGTGTCTATTTGAGTGTTCTTGGAGTTCTTGTGATAGCTATGATGCATAACTTGTCCAAGGGTCCGAATCCCTCTCCAATATGCCTCGGGCCTCCTTTTATAGTCAAGGGAATCACCACAATGGCACACAGGAGATGGAAAGGTGTACAATGGCTGAGCTTATCGCTAGTCATTACAGGACAAGACGCATTAAATGCGTCTCTTAGGTGTCCCCTTGCTTTATCGGGGACGGAAGCGAGACCCGTCCCATCCGTTGTCGTCTCGTCTTGCCCCGACACGCGTCCAGGCCAGTAAGGCGTGCAGTGCCATGTAGGCTGGCAACTTGCTGAGTTGGCATGGTGGTAGGGTCTTCACAAAGATCTGCACGCCACCACATAGGAGCTCGCTGAGTTGGCTAGAGGCCTCACGTCGACACGCAGGTGCTCACCTGGTTGGTGGGCTGGCAGTTGCATGGGAACAGCAGTGGAATCTTGGCGGGCATGGGCCTGGCTGGGGCCCCATAGATATCCTCGGCAAGGGTATTGTCGGGGCCCTCGGCAAGGGTCTTGTCGTGGCATCGCAGTCGTCTTAGGCAAGGATCTTGTCGGAGGTCTTGTGGATTTCCTCGGCAAGGATCTTGCCGAGGATCATCGTCTTCTGATCCTCATCTGATCTTGTGTGTTTATGATCTTCACAAAGATCTGCATGCCACCATAGAGGTGCCTCCCGAGGCCAGGTTCCAACGTGGTTGATGGTGTTTGGAACCCTTGGGCTCAAGGGTGGCACGCTCCGCTGGCGTTGGGCAAGTTGCCCCAACAAGGCCCCTGCCGGGGCAGTAGAAACTGTCCCCGGCAAGGGTCTTGCCGAGGGAGTCTACCTCGCCCCCTTGCTCTTTGTGGTTCTGGTCTTGGCGTTGCTTTGATCATCTTGCAGCTTTGACTCCCCCTCTGCTCTGCTAGGTGTGGCTGCGGGCTTGGCTCTGACTTCCCGTGCACAAGTAAGGGGTGCAAAAGAGAACCCCTACTTTTGTACACTGACATGATTGTTTTGAGATATGAAGATGGTGATATTAGAGTCATGCTAGTTGAGTAGTTGTGAATATGATAGATACTTGTGTTAAATTTTGTGATTCCCGTAGCATGCATGTATGGTGAACTATTATGTGATGAAGTCGGAGCATGATTCATTTATTGATCTTTATCCTTTGTGTGGAGGTCGGGATCGCGTGATGGTTAACTCCTACCAACCCTTCCCCTAGGAGCATGCGCGTAGTGCTTGGTTTTGATGACTTATAGATTTTTGCAATAAGTATGTGAGTTCTTTATGACTAATGTTGAGTCCATGGATTATACACACTCTCACCCTTCCACCATTGCTAGCCTCTCTAGTACCGCGCAACTTGCACCGGTACCATACACCCACCATATACCTTCCTCAAAACAGCCACCATATATACCTACCTATTATGGCATTTCCATAGCCATTCCGAGATATATTGCCATGCAACTTTCCACCGTTCCGTTTATTATGACACGCATCATCATTGTCATATTGCTTTGCATGATCATGTAGTTGACATTGTATTTGTGGCAAAGCCACCGCTCATAATTCTTTCATACAAGTCACCCTTGATTCATTGCACATCCTCATACACTACCGGATGCATTCATATAGAGTCATATTTTGTTCTAAGTATTGAGTTGTAAGTAAATAAAAGTGTGATGATCTTCATTATTAGAGCATTGTCCTAGTGAGGAAAGGATGGTGGAGACTATGATTCTCCCACAAGTCGGGATGAGACTCCGGACGAAAAATAAAACAAAAATAGAAAAAAGAGGCCATAAAAAAGAGAAGGCCCAAATAAAAAAATAAGACAAAAAGAGAGAAGGGGCAATGTTACTATCCTTTTACCACACTTGTGCTTCAAAGTAGCACCATGATCTTCATGATAGAGAGTCTCCTATGTTGTCACTTTCATATACTAGTGGGATTTTTTCATTATAGAACTTGGCTTGTATATTCCAATGACGGGCTTCCTCAAAATGCCCTAGGTCCTCGTGAGCAAGCAAGTTGGATGCACACCTGATGATGTTATGTACCTAGGGTAGGGTCATGGACCTATCTAGGATACCATACCCAAGAACATCCTTAGACGAAGCTACCTTCCAGTCGACCAAGAGAGGCTCCACTCGACCAAGAGAGACTCCACTCGATCGGCTAGAAGACACTCGACCATGAAGACGCACTCAACCGTCAGAAGTTCAGGATCTACTCTGTATCCAAACGGTCTGTAATTAAGTAGTCTTAATGGTCATGATGACACTTTATGTAGAGCGTTACCAGTAACGCCCGGCCTTAATGTACTTTAACCCTGTGCTACGTGGGTATGCTGGGGTCCCGGCGTCCTCTATATAAGCCACCTCCTCCACTGGTAGAAGGGTTCGCACCCCTGTAACTGATATACGCATAAACCAGTCGACCGCCTCCGGGCTCCGAGACGTAGGGCTATTACTTCCTCAGAGAAGGGCCTGAACTCGTAAAACACTCGTGTGTACAACTACTCCATAGCTAGGATCTTGCCTCTCCATACCACCCCCCATTCTACTGTCAGACTTAGAACCAAGACAGTTGGCTCCCACCGTGGGGCAGGTGTCTTAGCGACTTTTTTGGAGAAGTTGCAATTTGTCTGATCGCCTTCATCATGGTTTCTGGCGGAGCTCTGGTCGAGGGCCGCGAGATTCGTCTCAGTGCGCTCGCTTTCATCGCCGACGACTCTGCTTGGCTCCAGGAGGCACCACTCGACATCGACGCGCTCCCCGTCCGCGGGGCGACGCACTTTCGGGCGTGTGTCCGCAGCGTCTTGCTGCGGCAGCCGTCGACCCCATACCGGTCGACTCCTGCGCCGTCCTCCTTCCCTGTCTCCCGCCAGCGCAAGCGCTCCAGTCGGTCGAGGCTCCAGCGATGGGTGAGGCACGCAGTGGCTCGCCAATCGGCCACCACCCAAGTCGCGGCAATTGAGCCCGACGAATCTCTCTACGGCATGTTCGACCTGTCGACTGCCTCCATAGAGACTGCATCCGAGTGCAATAGCAGTGATCCAGCGGCGGAGGTCCTGATGGTCAACGGGCCTCGTAGTCCTCCCGGTTTCCCCCGCGACGATGGGATGGACGACAGAGGCGACCCCGCTCAAGCCCACGAAGAGTATCAGCCCGAGCCACTCACTTCCCAGCAGAGGGAAGAACTTCGCCGCCGGAACATGGATGCCCTGCATACTCCCATTGCAGGAGAAACTCCTGAAGCTCGAGCCCTGGAAGAGGCGCGTTTGGCCAACTTGGCTGAACGCACTCGACTTGAGAACCTCCAGCAAGCACTCGACGAGCGTGCGCGTCAGCGAGTACCCGACTCCCGCGGACGTCGGCTCTTTCTGCAACCGACTCAGGTATATCGAACCCCGACTCAAAATTTAGCAGCTGCAGCCCATATAGCAGAATCAATTCAGCCCTCTCAGTCGGAGGCTGGAAGAGGCTTGATGCAGATCAGAGATTTGCTCCGGGCGGCAGGAGATCAGAACTCAGCTGTGTCGCAGTTGCGCAACAGGATTCACAGTCGATCCGTCGCTGTGAATACTGTTCAGTCGGCTCACAGTCCAAGGTCGCCTCCGAGGCGCGTAGGACGTGAAGGCCGGCGGGACCACTATGACGATCGATTCGATCGTGATGACAGGCGTCGAGTGCCCACTCCTCCCCCGAGAAGTGGGTCTAACGCCCATCGGCAGCAAGATGACAGACGCTAGCTCAGTGTTGGGCGGAGAGCTCCAGTCGACCCTAGAGAGCCAGCCTTTGACGCGAGATCCATCGTCGTGCAAGGTTTGGTCAACCGGAACAGAGCTCATAGAGGTGGTCATGACAGAGATGTGCCCACAAGCAGCCGAGTCCACGTTTCAGGTCCAGAATGCTTTAGCAGAGCCATAAGAGCCGCAGTGATACCCCCAACTTCAGGTTGGCGACTGGAGTGAGTAAGTTCACCGGAGAGTCTAAGCCTGAAACTTGGCTTGAAGACTACCGAGTGGCTGTTCAGATTGGTGGCGGTAATGATGAGGTGGCCATGAAGCATTTGCCACTTATGCTAGAAGGTTCAGCCAGGGCGTGGTTGAATCAGTTAGCTCCTAGCAGCATTTACACTTGGGAAGATCTTTCTCGAGTGTTCATCAGGACGTTTGAGGGAACTTGCAAGCGACCGGCCGGATTACCAGAACTGCAAGTTTGCGTACAAAAGTCGAGTGAAACACTGAGAGATTACATCCAGAGATGGATCACTTTGCATCATACTGTAGAGAATGTGTCAGACCATCAAGCGGTCTGCGCCTTCAAGGATGGTGTCAAGAACAGAGAGTTGAGCCTGAAGTTTGGTCGAACTGGAGATATGACCCTGAGCCGGATGATGGAAATAGCCACCAAGTATGCCAATGGTGAAGAAGAGGACCGACTCCGGAGTGGCAAGTACAAGCCGAGTCAGTCGGATAAAGGAAACTCCAGTCGGAAGCAAAAATGGAAGGCCGAGCCAGCTGCTCCTGGAGAGGCTCTGGCCGTGACTCAGGGCAAATTCAAAGGGAAGCCCAAAGGATCTTGGAACCCCAAGAAGGTAAAAGATAAGGAAGGTAATGACGTGATGGATCTACCGTGTCATATCCACACGAAGAAAGACGAAGAGGGCAACTTCATCTACCCAAAGCATACCACTCGCCAGTGCCGGCTCTTAATCCAGCAGTTTCAAGGGAAACAACTGAAGGACAAAGAGAAGGAGTCGGACAAGGCTGAGGACAAGGAGGACAGTTATGGAGAGTACCCTCATGTCAACTCCACTCTAATGATTTTTGCTCATGTAGAGAGCAAAAGTCGACTAAAAGTGATCAACCGTGAGGCAATATGGTCGCCCCGGCGACACCAAACTATCTGAGATGGTCGCAAACTCCCATTACTTTCGACCAGTCTGATCATCCTACTCACATTGCCACCCCTGGGAGGCAAGCGCTGGTGGTCGACCCAGTCGTTGAAGGCACTCGACTCACGAAGGTATTGATGGATGGCGGCAGTGGATTGAATATACTGTATGCAGAGACGCTCAAGGGAATGGGCATTCCGATGTCCAGACTCAGTTCTAGCAACATGAGTTTTCACGGAGTCATCCCAGGAAAGAAGGCTGAGTCACTCGGCCAAATAGCTTTGGATGTAGTGTTTGGCGACTCGAAGCATTTCCGCAAAGAGAAGCTGACATTTGAAGTCGTGGATTTCCGAAGCGCCTACCACGCTATTTTGGGAAGACCAGCCTATGCCCGCTTCATGGCTCGACCATGTTATGTGTACCTCAAGTTAAAGATGCACAGCCCCAAAGGCGTGATTACCATCACTGGCAGCCGGAAGAAGGCAGAAGAATGTTTCCAGAAAGGCTCCAAGATTGCGGATGACCAGATAACAGTGGTAGAGCTGGATGAATACAAGAAGAATGCAGATCTGAGTGATTTGCTACGGGCCAAGAAGCCCGCCACAGAGTCAGCATTTCAGTCGTCTGGGGAGACGAAGCCAGTTCATATCCACCCGACTGACCCCAATGCAGCTCCGACCCATATTTCCACAACACTCGACTCTAAATAGGAAGAAGCGCTCATCCAGTTCCTCTATGAGAACTGGGACATGTTCGCATGGAAGCCAGCTGACATGCCGGGTGTTCCCAGGGGGCTGGCTGAGCATCGCCTTAGAGTCGACTCAAAAGCGAAACCAGTTAAAGAACATCTTCGACGGTCTGCCGTTCATAAGAAAAAAGCCATTGGCAAGGAGGTGGCTCGACTCCTTGCAGCAGAGTTCATCCGAGAGATATACCACTCCGAGTGGCTCGCCAATGTCGTCATGGTTCCCAAGAAGGACAACTCACTTCGCATGTGCATTGATTTCAAACATATCAATCGGGCCTGCCCGAAAGATCATTTTCCTCTCCCTCGCATCGACCAAATTGTTGACTCGACCGCAGGATGCGAGAGATTGTCTTTTTTAGACGCTTATTCCGGGTATCATCAGATCCGTCTGTATGGACCTGACGAAATCAAAACAGCTTTCATCACTCCATTCGGGTGCTTCTGCTATATCACCATGCCATTCGGCCTCAAGAATGCCGGAGACATGTTCATGAGAATGATTCAAAAGTGTTTACTCACTCAAATCAATCGGAATGTGGAAGCGTACATGGATGATATCGTGGTCAAGTCGCAAAAGGGTTCCGACCTATTGACTGACCTAGCTGAAACATTTGCCAATCTCAGAAGGTATGATATCAAGCTCAATCCATCGAAGTGCACATTCGGAGTACCTGGCGGAAAGTTACTCGGTTTTCTCGTTTCAGAACGAGGAATCGATGCTAACCCAGAAAAAGTTGGCACCATACTCCGAATGAAATGCCCTGTGCGTGTGCACGACGTCCAGAAGCTTACTGGATGCTTGGCCACTTTAAGTCGATTCATCTCTCGCCTCGGTGAAAAGGCATTGCCCCTTTACCGACTGATGAAGAAGGCAGACAAGTTCGAGTGGACTCCAGAAGCTGATGCAGCGTTTGCCGAGTTAAAAACTCTGCTCTCCACCCAGCCGGTGCTTGCTGCTCCAATCAGCAAAGAGCCTCTGTTGCTTTATATTGCAGCCACAGGACAAGTCGTTAGTACAGTACTTACGGTCGAGCGGGAAGAAGAAGGGAAAGCCTTCAAAGTTCAGCGCCCAGTGTATTATCTCTCTAAAGTTTTGACCCCATCGAAGCAAAGATATCCTCATTATCAGAAGCTCGTATACGGGATCTACATGACCATGAAGAAGGTTGCTCATTCTTTCTCTGATCATGACATTACAGTCGTCAGCGACGCACCATTGTTAGAGATTCTGCACAACAGAGATGCAACTGGTCGAGTGGCTAAGTGGGCGATTGAACTCCTTCCCCTTGATGTCAAATTCGAGGCAAAGAAAGCCATTAAGTCCCAGGCTATAGCAGATTTCCTTGCCGAGTGGATTGAGCAACAGCAGCCGACTCAAGTTCACTCGGAGCATTGGACCATGTTCTTTGATGGCTCTAAGATGTTAAATGGTTCTAGTGCTGGGGTTGTTTTGGTTTCCCCCCGAGGAGACAAGCTCAGATATGTGCTCCAGATCCACTTTGATTCCTCCAACAATGAAGCAGAATATGAAGCACTCTTGTATGGGTTGCGCATGGCCATTTCACTCGGCGTCCGTCGCCTTATGGTTTATGGCGACTCAGATTTGGTGGTCAATCAGGTGATGAAGGAGTGGGACGTTAGAAGCCCAGCAATGACTGGATACTGCAATGCAGTGAGGAAGCTTGAAAAGAAGTTCGAAGGGTTAGAGCTCCACCACATACCCCGACTGAAAAATCAAGCAGCTGACGATCTGGCGAAGATAGGATCCAAGAGAGAAGCCATCCCCAGTGATGTGTTCTTGGAGCATATCCACACTCAGTCAGTCATAGAAGACCCTTTTACCGATGAAGCTCCACAACCTAAGAGTGTTACGGATCCGACTGAGGTTGAAGTCCCAGCAGTGGTCGACCTGATCATGGAAGTTTTGGTAATCACTCCAGATTGGACAGTACCATACATCGCGTATATCTTGAGGAAAGAACTCCCGGAGGACGAAGAAGAGGCTCGACAGATCGTCCGCCGATCTAAGGCCTTTACCGTGATAAGAGGACAGTTGTACAAAGAAAGCGCGACTGGAGTTGGTCAGAAATGCATAACACCGAAGGAAGGTCGAATAATCCTTGATGACATCCACTCGGGGACCTGTGGCCATCATGCGTCCTCTCGGACCATCGTGGCCAAAGAATACCGAGCCGGATTTTATTGGCCAAGAGCGAATGAAATGGCGAAGGAGATAGTCGACAAGTGCGAGGGATGCCAATTTTACTCCAATATGTCACACAAGCCCGCGTCAGCTTTGAAGACTATACCACACGTCTAGCCCTTTGCAGTGTGGGGTTTGGATATGGTCGGTCCTTTGAGAACAGGCAGAAGCGGTTTTACCCATGTGTTGGTAGCAGTCGACAAGTTCACTAAGTGGATCGAAGCTAAACCCATCAAGAACCTCGATGCTGGTACTGCTGTCAGCTTCATCAGAGAATTGATATTCAGATATGGAGTTCCACACAGCATCATCACTGACAACGGGTCAAACTTCGACTCCGAAGAGTTCAGAGCTTTCTGCACATCTCAAGGCACGCGAGTCGACTATGCTTCAGTTGCTCACCCACAGTCGAATGGACAAGCGGAATGAGCCAATGGTTTGATTCTCAAAGGGTTGAAACCCTGTTTGATGCGTGATCTTAAGCATGCAGCTGGTGCATGGGTCGACGAACTTCCCTCAGTGCTTTGGGGTTAAGGACCACGCCCAACCGGCCGACTGGAAGAACTCCATTCTTCTTGGTCTACGGAGCTGAAGCAGTCTTGCCGAGTGACCTTCTCCACAATGCTCCCCGAGTCGACCTCTACACTGAAGCTGAAGTAGAACAAGCGCGGCAGGATGCAGTCGACCTTCTAGAGGAAGAGAGGGAGATGGCTCTGATCAGATCAACCATTTATCAACAAGACTTGCGTCGCTTCCACACCAAAAACGTGAAGAGTTGAGCCTTCCAGGAAGGAGATTTAGTTCTCCGAGTGGATCAGCAGAAACCACACAAGCTTGCTCCTTGGGAAGGTCCCTTCATCGTCACCAAGGTTCTCCACAATGGAGGATACCGTCTTTACAATGTCGAGCATCAGATCGATGAGCCCCGAGCTTGGAACGTGGAGCTTCTCCGCCCCTTTTACACCTAAGTATTCACTCGGATGAGTTGTAATAAAAGTACTTCTGTAGTTTATTTATCAAAGACAAGAGCTTTATAATCTTCCCAGTAATCGTTATTTCTTTTGTCCACTCAAAACAATCCCCCAGTGGGTGGCTTGGCTGCAAATCCGATTCGCCCAAGTCTGTAAAAAAAACAAATCCTAACGGAGTGGTGAGCCAGTCTCCCACACGAAGGCTTAGCTGCGAAATTTGTTTCGCCTAAGATAAACAAAATCCTACCGAGTGGTAAACCAGCTTTCCACTCGGAGGCTTAGCTGCAGTCCAAGTACTCGCCTAAGATAAATAAAATCCTGTCGAGTGGTAAGCCAGCCTTCCACTCGGAGGCTTAGCTGCAGTCCAAGTACTCGCCTAAGATAAACAAAATCCTACCGAGTGGTAAGCCAGCCTTCCACTCGGAGGCTTAGCTGCAGTCCAAGTACTCGCCTAAGATAAACAAAATCATGTCGAGTGGTAAGCCAGCCTTCCACTCGGAGGCTTAGCTGCAGCATTGCGTTCGCCTAAGTACAAATACAACATGCGCTTCGCAAGGAGGACGAGGTGCAGGTCGACTTCTACCCTCTCCTTCCGAGCTACGCCACAAGTACAACATGCGCTCTGCAAGGAGGACGAGGTGCAGGTCAACTGCTACCCACTCCTTCCGAGCCATGCCACTGATACAAAATCCTACCGAGTGGAGAGCAAACCTCCCACTCGGGGGCTTAGCTGCAGCCCAGTGCTCGCCTAAGTATCTGAAATCCTATCGAGTGGAGAGCAAACCTCCCACTCGGGGGCTTAGCTGCAGCCCAGTGCTTGCCTAAGTATCTGAAATCCTACTGCGTGGAGAGCAAACCTCCCACTCGGGGGCTTAGCTGCAGCCCAGTGCTCGCCTAAGTATCTGAAATCCTACCGAGTGGAGAGCTGACCTCCCACTCGGGGGCTTAGCTGCAGCCCAGTGCTCGCCTAAGTATCTAAAATCCTACCGAGTGGAGAGCAAACCTCCCACTCGGGGGCTTAGCTGCAGCCCAGTGCTCGCCTAAGTATGTGAAAATCCTATCGAGTGGAGAGAAAACCTCTCACTCGAGGGCTTAGCTGCAGCCCAGTGCTCACCTAAGTGTATTGGGGAACAAGTCAATTGCAATGAGCGCTTCGCTTTAACCTGCAAAAGACACCTTAAACCAAATGCAAACATATTCAACGTCGAATCCAAGTTCAGATAACACCTAACGGAACTGAAAGTCCTCAGGCGCTAGGCCTGTTAAGGTTTGTCGGTTACAAAACTCACTCGGCATACCGAGGCAAATTTAAAGTATCAAGCTCAGAAGTTTTTTACCCCTCCTGTGGAGGGCTGGAAGGTGCAACAAACTCGTCCAGATCAATTCCATCTGCAATCCGAGTGGCAGCAGCAATGAAGGTCTCCATGAAAGATCTGAAATCGTGCTTCTTGGTGTTAGCCACCCTAAGAGCCACCAGCTTGTCCTCTCGTGCATCCTTGCAGTGAACGCGGACCAGAGACAGAGCAACATCCGCACCGCACCTGGCCGATGACTTCTTCCACTCCCGCACTCGACTTGGGACCTCGTTCAGTCGAGTCATCAGGGACTCGAGGTCGTTCTGGAGTGTCTCTCTTGGCCAGAGTGTTGTGTCGATGCGAGAAGTTGCGACCTTCAGCCTTGCGAGATAATCGATGACAGCAGCAACACGAGATTCCAGCCAGAGCACATTCATGGCGACTTCATCTTTCACGGGAGAGTTGATGGGGTCCAGGTTTACTTCCAGTCGACCAGTCTCCTCTTCAAAGTTCTGACAGAACTCTGCAAGCACAACCATCGAGTCAAGAAAAACAGTCGGAGGTTACAATTAAAACATTTGTTTGATACAAAGTATTACCTTCAAGCATGAGGAACAACTTCTTGGCGAGTCCACCCAGATAAGCCTCTAGATCGTTCTTCTTTCTCTTCAACTCACTGGCCTTGTCATTCGGGGTGGTCTTGTCACTTTTCAGTCGACTGACCTCCTGGTTGGCAGCATCAAGAGCAGCTTTCAGATTGGTGTTTTCTTCTTCAAGCTTGGTCACTGAAGCCAGCTTCTCATCTGCAAGCTTGGTCTTCTCTAAAGCAGTTTTTTCCATCTCAGCCAAGTCAAGTTCTTGCTTCTGTAGGGCATCCCTCACTTTGCCTACAAAGTTACAGCGAGATTAGATTCGGAAACAAGTGAGAGGCAAATGCAGTCATCAAAAGCCTCACCAAGCATACCTTTAGCTTCCTCCTTCGCCTTCATCAAGTTCTCTTGGGCCAGTTTCAGATCGAGCTTGAGCTGAGTGTGTTTGTTCTCCAACTCAGTATAACGAGCCGCAAGGTCACAGGATTTCTACGAAGAACCAATCGACAGATGTGAAAGACAATTCACTTCCGAGTGAGTAAGCAAAAATCATAGCGTTTCTAAGACTACGGCCGAATACAAACATTCGACCATAGTCTCGGGGACTACACCCAGTGGGTGCACTCAGCGTGCCCCCACTAGTTTCATTAGTTAGAGTCGACAAGTCGACCAACAAAAAAAAAGGAGATGTTCTTCAGACTATAGTCGACTGCCAGCAGTCGACCACAGTCTCGGGGACAACACCCAGTGGGTGCACTCAGCGTGCCCCCACCGGTCTATGAATCTATTCGACCTAGTCAAGTAAGGAAAAAACTTAAAGCCTATGGTCGACTGCCAGCAATCGACCATAGCCTTGGGGACTACACCCAGTGGGTGCACTCAGCGTGCCCTCACTAATCCGGAATTTCAATCGACACACCCAGTGGGTGTAGGACAAACTCTAAGAATTTCAGAAAGAAGAATCTTCAGATATCATATCCTAACAGAACAGGCAGTGACCGATTGACCTGAACGTTACTCTGAAGAGCCGAACTGGCGTCATAGGCTGCCTGGCTGGCTTCTCGTATTGCCTTCACTTGCTCCATCATGACCCCCGCTTGACGTATTGCTTCTTTAGCAGCACTAGCCTGGTCTTCTGGAACGGGGTAGATGGAGAAAAGCGAGGGCTGAGCAGCACTCGACGACGAAGGACGAGCACTCTTCAACGGCACCGCAAAGGTTACGGTAGGCCGAGTGACACTGTCTCCCTCCACGACCAACGTCTCGGGTGCTGGCACATCTCGAGTCGCCTTGCCAGCAGACGTTTTCTTGCTCCTCCTTTGCCTCGGTGGTTCTTCGTCGTCGTCGTCAGGAAGGTCAATAACAATGTTAGATGAAGCTGCAGAAAGAATCAAAATTAGAGACAATAAGTCAGTCGACTGAAAACGGCATCACAAGAATCATACCAGGTTGTGAGGTAGCAGCATCCTCCATCTCGTGGTCTTCAGCCCTGGCCGAAGTATTAGAAGTAGCAGTGCTGCAGTTCCGGAAATCAGTCGATTGACCCATGAGTCAACCAAGAGCAAGTTCATGAAACGGGGAAAACTCAAGACTACCATTACCCTGAGATAGTGGGGATCACCATCTTCATCTTCGGCAAGACCTTCACAGGTTTCGACGGTGCCACTCGAGACTGCTTCGGAGCCTTCTCAGTCGGCGCCGGAGAAGTAGTCCGAGGGCGCTTGGTCGACTGGGTAGCGGTCGCGACCCCCTTACCACGCTCAGTCGCGGGGTCATGGACAAGCTTCGAGCGTCTTTCCGAGCGGGGAGGTGCAACTTCCTCCTCCTCCTCCTCCTCTTCCTCCTCATCAGAGTCTTCAGCCTCATCGTCGTCATCAGCACCCAAATCCCACTCCTCCGGGCTTTCGCCCCCACTTCCTTCCTCCTCTTCAGTCGGCGTCTGCGCTCCATTGGGCATCGAGTATAACTCCGTGGTGGCATGTCAAGCAACAAAGCAAAACAAAGATCACTCGACCAATTCACAGCAAAGCAGAATGAATAAAGCAAGATTACACTCGGAGATAAGTGGCCATACCGTGTCCGGCGTATAGGTACAGTCGAGTGGCTGGATCCTCCTCGCCCCTTGAGGGTTGTCCTTGTTCCCTGTGATGGCAGTCACCCACCTCTCCAGCGTGGCATCGTCGATGGCTTCTGGATGGACCCGAGTGGTATCTTCGGTACCGCAGTATAGCCACATCGGGTGGCCTCGGTACTGAAGAGGTTGGATGCGCCGCCTAAGGAAGACTTCCAGAAGATTCATGCCCGTCACTCCGTCCCGGACGAGTTGGACTACGCGCTCCACCAACATTTTTACCTGGGCTTTCTACTCAGGGAGCACCTTCAGAGAAGAGGGTTTGTCCACTCGGTCCATGGAGAACGGAGGGAGACTAGTCGACTGCCCCAGCGTCGACTCGTCTTGGTAGTAGAACCAAGTCGACTGCCACCCTCTGACCGACTCAGGATGGGTCATGGCCAGGAAAGTGCTCTTATTCCTCATCTGAATCCCAAGACCCCCGCACATCTGAATGACCTTGGTCCTCTCATCACCCGGACTCGCCTTTTTCACCGTCTGAGAGCGACAGGTGAATATGTGCTTGAAGAGACCCCAGTGCGGTCGACAACCCAGGAAGTTCTCGCACATGGACATGAAAGCAGCAAGATGGGCGATAGAATTGGGAGTAAAATGGTGGAGTTGCGCCCCAAAAAAGTTCAGAAACCCTCGGAAGAAAACACTCGGCGGCAAAGAGAATCCACGATCTATGTGAGTGGCCAGGAGAACGCACTAACCCTCCTGCGCTGCGGTTGGCACTCGGTCCCCGGAAGCCTTGCTGACCCATGGGGGTTCAGTCCCTCATTGACCAGGTCATTGAAATCTTTCTCAGTGATGGTCGAGCGGATCCAATCCCCTTGGACCCAACCCTTCAGCAGGCGGGACCTTGACGAAGATCCGCCCCGACTGGACGGTCTCCCCTTCGCTTTCCCCGTCGCCGTCGCCTTCTTCGCACGCTCTAGGGCCACCGTCTTGTCCTTCACCATTGTTGCCGGTGAAGCGCACGAGGTGTGGATAGGCGGAGGCGAGAGCAGGCGCGGTGGGCGGAGGCAAAGAGGGAAGAGAGAAGAGTGGGAGGGCACTATTCAAAAAACCCTCCCCCGGCGCTTTATATAAGGGCACTTCCGAGTGGCTAACGAGTGGGTCCAGGCGATCCTGTCACATCCCGAAACAGTCGCGCAGGCACGATACGTGGCGAAAAAGGCGGCGCAAAAATCGAGGAGTCCATGCCTTATCCCATCCGATTGCCGCGGTCCGCCCCGCTTCGCGCGCTTCCCAAATTTTGGATCCCGCAAAATCCGCTAACAGCAGATCAATCTGTCAGACGATATCTTTCCCGCGATCCGTCGCTCGGAAGTTCACCAAAGTTCAAAAGTTCACTCGACAGAAGACATGAATGGATCAAGGCGACTGAAGTAAAAGTTGACGCCAACGCCGAAAGAAAAATCGTCGATCCAAGATACGACATAATCAAAGCACAGGAAATAAGTCGGAGAAAATCATCAACTCCTTCCTCACTCGAACCTCGATCCATTCGGGAGCTAATGATGATGTTATGTACCTAGGGTAGGGTCATGGACCTATCTAGGATACCATACCCAAGAACATCCTTAGACAAAGCTACTTTCCAGTCGACCAAGAGAGGCTCCACTCAACCAAGAGAGACTCCACTCGACCGGCTAGAAGACACTCAACCATGAAGACGCACTCGACCGTCAGAAGTTCAGGATCTACTCTGTATCCAAACGGTCTGTAATTAAGTAGTCTTAATGGTCATGATGACACTTTATGTAGAGCGTTACCAGTAACGCCCGGCCTTAATGTACTTTAACCCTCTGCTACGTGGGTAGGCTGGGGTCCTGGCATCCTATATATAAGCCACCCCCCTCCATTGGTAGAAGGGTTCGCACCCCTGTAACTGATATGCGCATAAACCAGTCGACCGCCTCCGGGCTCCGAGACGTAGGGCTATTACTTCCTCAGAGAAGGGCCTGAACTCGTAAAACACTCGTGTGTACAACTACTCCATAGCTAGGATCTTGCCTCTCCATACCTACCCCCATTCTACTGTCAGACTTAGAACCAAAAATAGAAAAAAGAGGCCATAAAAAAGAGAAGGCCCAAATAAAAAATAAGACAAAAAGAGAGAAGGAGCAATGTTACTATCCTTTTACCACACTTGTGCTTCAAAGTAGCACCATGATCTTCATGATAGAGAGTCTCCTATGTTGTCACTTTCATATACTAGTGGGATTTTTTCATTATAGAACTTGGCTTGTATATTCCAATGACGGGCTTCCTCAAAATGCCCTAGGTCCTCGTGAGCAAGCAAGTTGGATGCACACCCACTTAGTTTCTTTTTGAGCTTTCACACACTTATAGCTCTAGTGCATCCGTTGCATGGCAATCCCTACTCACTCACATTGATATCTATTGATGGGTATCTCCATAGCCCGTTGATACGCCTAGTTGATGTGAGACTATCTTCTCCTTTTTTGTATTCTCCCCAACCACAATTCTATTCCACCTATAGTGCTATGTCCACGGCTCACGCTCATGTATTGCGTGAAAGTTGAATTTTTTTGAGAATACTAAAGTATGAAACAATTGCTTGGCTGAAACCAGGGTTGTGCATGATTTAAATGTTTTGTGTGATGAAGATAGAACATAGCCAGACTATATGATTTTTTAGGGATAGCTTTCTTTGGCCATATTATTTTGAGAAGACATGATTGCTTTATTAGTATGCTTGAAGTATTATTGTTTTTTGTCAATATTGAACTTTTGTTTTGAATCTTATGGATCTGAATATTCTTGCCACAATAGAGAAGATTACATTGATAAATATGTTAGGTAGCATTCCACATCAAAAAATTTGTTTTTATCATTTACCTACTCGAGGACGAGCAAGAATTAAGCTTGGGGATGCTTGATACGTCTCCAACGTATCTATAATTTTTGATTTATTCATGCCATGTTTATAATTTTTTACATGATTTTGACATGATTTGGTTAGAACTAACCCGGATTAACGTTGTTTTCAGCAGAACTACTGTGGTGTTGTTTTTGTGTAGAAATAAAGTTCTCAGAATGCGCTGAAAATCAACAGAGAATATTTTTGGAAAATATAAAAAATACTAGAATGAAAAGCTACCGGTGGAGAGTCCCGAGGGCACCACGAGGGTTGAGGGCGTGCCCCCGTACCTCGTGGACTCCCTGTGGGTCCCCCTGACGTGAAACCGATGCCGACCCTTCTATAAATCCCCAAACTTCCAGAACAAAACCTAGATCGGGATTTCCGCCGCCGCAAGCCTCTGTAGCCACAAAAAACCAATCGGGACCCTGTTTCGACACCTTGCCGGAGGGGGGGAATCATCACCAGTGGCCATATTCATCATCCGGTGCTGTCCATGACGAGGAGGGAGTAGTTCACTGTACCATCCCAATTTTCAATTTCGATGTTATACATATATCATTCATATGCACCCATGATTTATTGCATTTTATTGTTTAGTTTTGGTTGCTTTTGATCCAAGAGGCCTTAAGCAACTCCATGACCAATTTGAGAGAGTTGGAGGTTTCACAAAAATCCAATTTTGAATTATCAAAATTTGATAATTGGGTCAAATTGTTTTCATTTTTTTTCATTTTTTTAAATAATGAGAGAAGATAATATGACTTCTTCAATTCAGTAGAAAAATATTGGAAATTGAAATTTTGAATTTTGGAGAGTTTATTTGATTTTATTCGCTAGTTTATTTATTAGTTAGCTGAGTGATTAGCACTTCAATGTTTGTTTTTAGTTTAGGCATTTAAGTCCAGAAAAATGTTCACGAGGTCACTAATAAGGCCGTATAGCTACGTGAATTTTTTTGGAATTTTAGGATTTATTTTATATTTTTTTGAGTGTTTTTAGTCTTTGGAAAAATTGTTTTTAAAAAAGTTCCGAACTGGGTCGGCCCAGCTCCCGCCACCACCACCGCCGCCGGCTCGGGGCGGAGTCCCAAGCAGATCTCGCGCCGCCGCCAGACTCCTCCGGAGTCCGACTCCACCCCGCCTCGCGACGCCCCCTCCTCCAAGTCGATGCCACCCCTGGCCCCCTATTTATAAGACGTCGCCCCGCCGCCTCTCCACCCTGTCCCAAGCCACGCTGCACGTCGCTGCTAACCGCGCCGCTGCCCGCCGCCACATCGCCACTAGCCGTCAGAGCCCCGCCGCCGTCGACCCCGCCCCACCGGAGCCGCCGCCCTGCCTCGCCCGAAGACCGCTGCCGCCTCGTCACCGCCGTTGACCGAACCGGCCGAACGGTATAAACCGATCCGTTGCCGATTTTTTTTGTTTTTAGTTTTAGATCGGTTTTATTTATTTTTGCTTGTTTAATTAGCGAATGTTCACTCTTTTAGATCTGTCAACGAACAAATTCGTTCGTTAGTTTCTGTTAGCGGACGTTCGTCCGATAGATTTTTCTTTTTCTATTTATTTTCGTTCAGAGACCTATCCGCGAATAGTTTTATCACAGATTAGCCCCTCATCTTCAAACTAGCATAACTTTTAGCTCGTTTGTCCAAATTAGACAAAACCAATGCCTAAATCTTCAGAGAGATCTCATATTTCCAGTAAACCAACTTTAACATGATTTTGACAATTTAAAATTTGAGTTTATTTCAGATTAGTATTTGATCTTGTTTTGTTCATATCTTGAGTTTCGTAGCTCCGTTTGACTTGATTCTTTTTGCTAATTGTAGCTAATCACATGTACCTGCAGTTAAGATATAATTTACATAATTATAACGCTGTTAGAATTTGTTTTCTGTTTAGATTAGTTATTTGCTTGTTTCGAGTTTTATTTGGATCTTCTCTCGATTTCTCTTTGCATCGTTGCTTGATTGCTTATGTATGTTATTGTTTGTCTATGCTAGATTTTCTGGAGTGCGAAGCCTGTTACTACGAATCTCTAGAGTTTTCCGATCGTCAACAAGGCAAGTTACACTTTGATCATACTCTTCTATACCCAGTTTTTACTAGGCATTAGTTTTGTGCCTCAAATATTTGCATGAGTAGGATTGGGAACATGTGGATTTGGTTGTAGTACTTGAGGTAGGAACCTATTACCTTTGATCATCCCGGGAATATACGTTATGCTCAATTATTGGTTTGTCATGCTCGTAGACGGGGACTGGATCGTGATGTACATGGAAGTTACGAGAGATAATAATTTTTTTGGACAACATTAAGGTGACAACTTTAATAAACATCTGGGTGGATTGGTTGGGGCACCTGGAGAAACTAGTGCTTGACCATTGGGAATCCTGGAGTACCCATGTGATTTTCCCTCGGTTCCCCACCCAGGTTCAAAGGGATCATATGATATTTCATGCCAAGAAACTTCCGTGTGCAGCCACAAGCCATTATGGGCTCTGGCATAGTTGAGTAAGTTGTGTGAGCTCTTGAAGAGGTGGACTAGCAGATGTAAGGGAAAGTAGGTGTACCGGTCTACCCAGAGTAGAGAGTTAATGCTTCAGAAAGACTATGTCTCGATCTTCTGATCATGGATACGGTCGAGTCTTGTGGGGAAAAGTGCGCAACCTCTGTAGAGTGTATAAACTAATCATGGTTAGCCATGTCCCCGATTATGGACATATTGAGTATCTAGAAGTGGATATTATTGTTGATCTCATCACTCTTTAATTAATGAATTGGGTTTAATGAGGATACTTGATTAAGGTTGGGATTTGAGTTGGAGGAACCTTCTCAAATATTGGTATAACTCTGTAGTAAATAAAATTTATTCCTTTGTAGTACGGAAAAATTAGCTTTATGCAAAACATTAAACTTAGAGCCTCCACTAGCCAAATATGCATGTAGACATAGTTCCTTGCATTCATTTGCTCTATAGTGTCACTCTGCCAGCATATTCCATGTGCTGACCTACACGGCTGCAACGTCTCATGTTGCAGACTTTACCGACGAAGAATAAGGTGCGATAGGTCATTGTCATGCACTCAGCTATGCCGTTGGAGTTGATGGACTCATTTATCTTTGAAGCTTCCGCGATTATTTTCTCTAGTTGGCCTTCAGCCATATTATTTATGTAACAGATACTATTTATGAGGACCTTGATGTAATAAGTGTGTGATTGAACTCTGTTATAATTCCTCGAGTATTGTGTGTGTCAGCATACCGATCCAGGGATGACACTTAAGCACATAGACTTCAGTCCATTGGGATCATGGTTGCTACATTCACCCTCGGGGCTGAGGGTATGTACCAGTAGCTATGTGTTTGATCTCTCTCTCTCTCTCTCTCTCTCTCTCTCTCTCTCGTGTTCTAGATTTGGCACGATCTTTATGTATCGCGAGCTTTGCTATTATAGTTGGATCTTATGATGTTTCTCCCCCTCTACTTTCTTATAATGGATTGAGTTTTCCCTTTGAAGTTATCTTATCGAATTGAGTCTTTAAGGATTTGAGAACACTTGATGTATGTCTTGCACGTGCTTATCTGTGGTGACAATAAGATATTCACGTGATCTACTTGATGTACGTTTTGGTGATCAACTTGCGGGTTCAATGACCTTGTGAACTTATGCATAGGGGGTTGCCACACATTTTCGTCTTGACTCTCCGGTAGAAACTTTGGGGCACTCTATGAAGTTCTTTGTGTTGGTTTGAATAGATGAATCTGAGATTGTGTGATGCATATCGCATAATCATACCCGCGGGTACTTGTGGTGACATTGGAGTATCTAGGTGACATTAGGGTTTTGGTTGATGTGTGTCTTAAGGTGTTATTTTATTATGAACTCTAGGGCTGTTTGTGACACTTATAGGAATAGCCCAATGGATTGATCGGAAAGAATAACTTTGTGGTGGTTTCGTACCCTACAATTATCTCTTCGTTTGTTCTCTGCTATTAGTGACTTTGGAGTGACTCTTTGTCGCATGTTGAGGGATTGTTATATGATCCAATTATGTTATCATTGTTGAGAGAACTTGCACTAGTGAAAGTATGAACCCTAGGCCTTGTTTCCAAGCATTGCAATACCGTTTTCGTTCACTTTTACCACTTGCTACCTTAGTGTTTTTATAATTTCAGATTACAAAAACATATATCTACCATCCATATTGCACTTGTATCACCATCTCTTCGCCGAACTAGTGCACCTATACAATTTACCATGGTATTTGGTGTGTTGGGGACACAAGAGACTCTTTGTTATTTGGTTGCGGGATTGTTTGAGAGAGACCATCTTCATCCTATGCCTCCCACGGATTTATAAACCTTAGGTCATCCCCTTGAGGGAAATTTGCTACTGTCCTACAAACCTTTGCACTTGGAGGCCAAACAACGTCTACAAGAAGAAGGTTGCGTAGTAGACATCACGCGCCCAGGGGGTAGGGCGCGCTCCCTGTCTTGTGGCCCCCTCGTGGGTCTCCCGACCTAATTCTTTCGCCCATATATACTCTTGTACCCGAAAACCATCAGGGGAGCCACGAAAACACTTTTCCACCGCCGCAACCTTCTGTACCCGTAAGATCCCATCTAGGGACCTTTTTCGGCGTCCTACCAAACGGGGATTCGATCACGGAGGGCTTCCACATCAACACCATTACCCTTCCGATGAAGCGTCAGTAGTTTACCACAGACCTATGGGTCCATAGCTAGTAGCTAGATGGCTTATTCTCTCTCTTTGATTATCAATACCATGTTCTCCTCGATGTTCTTGGAGATCTATTCAATGTAATACTCTTTTTAAGTGTGTTCGCCGAGATCTAATGAATTGTGGATTTATGATCAGATTATCTGTGGATATTATTTGAATTTTTCTGAATTCTTATATGCATTATTTGATATCTTTGCAAGTCTCTTTGAATTATTAGTTTAGTTTGGCCTACTATATTGGTTTTTCTTTCAATGGGAGAAGTGCTTAGCTTTGGCTTCAATCTTGCGGTGTCCTTTCCTAGTGACAGTAGGGGCAGCAAGGCACATACTGTATTGTTGCCATTGAGGATAAAAAGATGGGTTTTCATCATATTTCTTGAGTTAATTCCTCCACATTATGTCATCTTACTTAATGTGTTACTCCGTTCTTTATGAACTTAATACTCTAGATGCATGCTGGATAGCGGTCGACATGTGGAGTAATAGTAGTAGATGCGAAATCGTTTTGGTCTACTTGACACGAACGTGATGCCTATGTTCATGATCATTGCCTTAGATATCGTCATAATTATGCGCTCTTCTATCAATTGCTCGACAGTAATTTGTTCACCCACCATATTATTTGCTATCTTGAGAGAAGCCACTAGTGAAACCTATGGCCCCGGGTCTCTTTTCCACCATGTAAGTTCTCTTTTCCATCATATAAGTTTCCGATCTACTATTTTGCAATCTTTTACTTTCCGATCTTTAAACCAAAAATACCAAGAATATTTACTTTACCATTTATCTATCTCTACCAGATCTCACTTTTGAAAGTAACAGTGAAGGGATTGATAACCTCTTTATTACATTGGGTGCAAGTTTGTTTGATTGTTTGTGCAGGTATTTGGTGACTTGTGCGTTGTCTCCTAATGGATTAATACCTTGGTTCTCAAACTGAGGGAAATACTTACTCTACTTTGCTGCATCACCCTTTCCTCTTCAAGGCAAAAACCAACGCAAGCTCAAGAGGTAGTAGGAAGAATTTCTAGCGCCGTTGCCGGGGATATCTACGCCAAGTCAAGCCATAACAAGTACCCATCATAAACTCTCATCTCTTGCATTACATTATTCACCATTCACCTCTCGTTTTCCTCTCCCCCACTTCTAAAATGATTTTTGAAAAGATTTTCCTTTTCTACGCCTTCTTTCCGTATGTCTTTTTGTTTGTGTTTCCATGTGCCTTCTATTTTCTTACATCTTTTCTTGCTAAAGATCTATTGATATGGATCCACTTAAAGTGTTCTACTTGGATCATCTTTGATCTATTTGTGCTTGTGCTGAAACCCCAACTAGTTTAGTTGAGGGAAAATCTTTAGATGAGCATGCTCATTTTGTGTGTCACCTTTTGTCTGAAAAAGGGAGACTCTTATGGAATCAAATAAACAATTTGTTGTGTTATGCTTGGAATCTTTGTGAAATTTATGATTTTACTTGTTGCTCTAAGAACCCTGGAAAAAACCTTCCCTGCCTATGTGAGTTTAATGATAATGAGATCTTATCTTCTTATAAAAAGGGTGTTTGTAGTTACTATGATATTGAACAAATTGAAGAATTTGTTGCCTTTAAGGGTGCTTATGAAGTTGCTTCTTTGATTGAAAAGTACGATATTACTCTCTACAAATATGAAAATTTTGACATACTTAAATATTGCTACGAAAACTATGCTCATAATCAAGGTTGTCAGAATAGCGATTCTGTTATACGATTCTACGACTTTATGATCCAAACTGACCCCTATGATTCTACGATTTTAGTTCATAGAATCTACGTTTTTACGATCCTGATAGTGAAGATTCTATGATTTGCGATCCTACCATTGGAGCTCCAATTCGATTCAAAATCAGGATTCTGACAACCCTGCTCATAATGTCCATGTCAAAGAATTTATTGAGAGAATGACCGTTGTTTTGGAAGAAAATAATGATTTGCATGAATCTATAGATAATTATGATTCTGATGATTTGATTGAAATATCCCTTGATGAACATGATGCTTGCTATTCTTGTGGCCATGATGCCAATATTTATGGAGATGAATTTGCTATAGGCCCTTATGTTAAACATGAGATTGTTGCTATTGCACCCATACTTGATAGTTCCTTCGATGAAAAGCATGATTGCGAGGATGTTATAATAAATTCTATTAATGTCAATTGTGTTAATGATATGCAAAACCTCAAGCTTGGGGATGCTACTTTTGCTATGTCCACTATTTGTTGCAATGATCATGATTGGGGTAATTCTCCTTATGATCTTCAAAATTTATTTAAGCCCCATGATGAATATGAGATTTATAATAATGTTTGCAATAATATTGAAAGTGGGTTTGGAAGAGTTTCAAATTTAGATCCCACATATTTTGAGAATGTTCAATCTTATGAAATTTTTGATAAAAATGGGTTTGGAGAGGTCATGACTTTAGTTAATGTTAATCTCACTATTTTCAAAGAGTGTCAACTTCGCATGCATGTGGATCATGTTCAGAATATGATATGTGATAGCTATATTGTTGAATTTGCTTATGATCCTACATGTAATTATTATGAGAGAGGAAAATATGGTTGTAGAAATTTTGATGTTACTAAATTACGTCTCTTCATGTTGAGATTTCTATCGTCTCTTTCTTCTTCCTTGGATATACTAGTTTTTGCTTGCCTTGATAATTTGTTTGCTTATAAAATTCCTATGCATAGGAAGTATGTTAGACTTAGATGTGTTTTTCACGTGTTTTATGATTCTCTCTTTGCGCTTCAATTCTTGTCTTTCATGTGAGGTATCATTGAAATCTCAATGCCTAGCTAAGGGCGTTAAACAATAGCACTTGTTGGGAGGCAACCCAATTTTATTTTTGTTCTTTGCTTTTTGTTACTGTTTAGTAATAAATAATTCATCTAGCCTCTGGTTAGATGTGGTTTTGTGTTTTAATTAGTGTTTGTGCAAAGTTAAACCTTTAGGATAGCTTACGGTGATAGTTGTATTGATCCTATTGAAAAACAGAAACTTTTGCGCCCAGTAAATAATTTCCAGGATTTATTGAAACATGCTTTTGATCTGATTCTTTTTGCTCTAGATTGGTGCACAAATTTCCCCGGTCTTCCTAATTTTTCAATTTTTTTGGAGTTACAGAAGTATTCGAGAATTACAGTTTACTATAGACTGTTCTATTTTTGACACATTCTATTTTCTATGTGTTGTTTGCTTATTTTGATGAATTTATAAGTAGTACCGGGGGTATGAACCATGGAAAAGTTGGAATAAAGTAGATATTACACCAATATAATTAAATAATGAATTCACAACAGTAACTTAAAGTGGTGATTTATTTTCTTATACTAACGGAGCTTATAAGATTTTCTGTTAAGTTTTGTGTTGTGAAGGTTTCATGTTTTGGGTAAGGATTTGATGGACTATGGAATAAGGAGTGGAAAGATCCTAAGCATGGGAATGCCCAAGGCATCCCAAGGTAATATTCAAGGACAACCAAGAGTCTGAGCTTGGGGATGCCCGGAAGGCATCCCCTCTTTCGCCTTTGTCTATTGGTAACTTTACTTGAAGCTATATTTTTATTCACCACATAATAAGTGTTTTGCTTGGAGCATCTTGTATGATTTGAGTATTTGCTTTTTAGTTTGCCACAATCATCCTTGTTGTACACACCTTTTGAGAGAGACACGCATGAATCATGATTTATTAGAATACTCTATGTGCCTCACTTATATCTTTTTCGCTGGCAATTTTGCTCTAGTGCTTCACTTTTATCTTTTTAGAGCATGGCGGTGGCTTTATTTTATAGAAATTGATGAACTCTCATGCTTCACTTATATTATTTTGAGAGTGTTTTAAACAATATGGTAATTTGCTTTGGTTATAAATTTAGTCCTAATATGATAGGCATCCAAGAAGGATATAATAAAAACTTTCATATAAAGTGGATCGAATACTATGAGAAGTTTGATTCTTCATCATTGTTTTGAGATATGAAGATTGTGATATTAGAGTCATGCAAGTGGGTAGTTGTGAATTTGAGAAATACTTGTGTTAAAGTTTGTGATTCCCGTAGCATGCACGTATGGTGAACTGTTATGCGATGAAGTCGGACCATGATTTTTATGATTGTTTTCCTTATGAGTGGCGGTCGGGGACGAGTGATGGTCTTTTCTACCAATCTATCCCCCTAGGAGCATGCACGTAGTACTTCGTTTTGATAACTAATAGATTTTTGCAATAAGTATTGGAGTTCTTTATGACTAATGTTGAGTGATACATCTCCAACATATCTATAATTTATGAAGCATTCATGCTATTTTATTATCTGTTTTGAATGATTACGGGCTTTATTATACACTTTTATACTACTTTTGGGACTAACCTATTAACCGGAGGCCCAACCCATATTGCTTTTTAATTGCCTGTTTCAGTATTTCGAAGAAAAGGAATATCAAACGGAGTCCAAACGGAACGAAACCTTCGGCAGCGTGATTTTTGGAAGAATATAATCCGGGAGAATTGGAGTTCACGTCAGAAGATATTCGAGGAGGCCACGAGGGTGGGGGCGCCCCCCCCTACTGGGCGTGCCCCTCTGTCTCGTGGGCCCCTCGAGCACCTCCCGACCGACTTCTTTCGCCTATATAGTCCCACGTACCCTAAAAACAACCAGGGAGAAGATAGATCGGGAGTTCCGCCGCCGCAAGCCTCTGTAGCCACCAAAAACCTCTCGGGATCCCGTTCCGGCACCCTGCCGGAAGGGGGATCCCATCACCGGTGGCCATCTTCATCATCCCGGCGCTATCCATGATGAGGAGTGAGTAGTTAACCCTCGGGGCTGAGGGTATGTACCAGTAGCTATGTGTTGATCTCTCTCTCTCTCTCTCTCGTGTTCCCTCTATGGCACGATCTTGATGTATCGCGAGCTTTGCTATTATAGTTGGATCTTATGATGTTTCTCCCCCTCTACTCTCTTGTAATGGATTGAGTTTTCCCTTTGAAGTTATCTTATCGGATTGAGTCTTTAAGGATTTGAGAACACTTGATGTATGTCTTGCCGTGCTTATCTGTGGTGACAATGGGATATCATGTGCCACTTGATGTATGTTTTGGTGATCAACTTGCGGGTTCCGCCCATGAACCTATGCATAGGGGTTGGCACACGTTTTCGTCTTGACTCTCCGGTAGAAACTTTGGGGCACTCTTTGAAGTACTTTGTGTTGGTTGAATAGATGAATCTGAGATTGTGTGATGCTTATCATATAATCATGCCCACGGATACTTGAGGTGACAATGGAGTATCTAGGTGACATTAGGGCTTTGGTTGATTTGTGTCTTAAGGTGTTATTTTAGTATGAACTCTATGATAGATTGAGCGGAAAGAATAGCTTCATGTTATTTTACTACGAACTCTTGAATAGATAGAACAGAAAGGATAACTTTGAGGTGGTTTCGTATCCTACCATAATCTCTTCGTTTGTTCTCCGCTATTAGTGGCTTTGGAGTGACTCTTTGTTGCATGTTGAGGGATTGTTATATGATCTATCTATGTTATTATTGTTGAGAGAACTTGCACTAGTGAAAGTATGAACCTTAGGCCTTGTTTCCTACCATTGCAATACCGTTTGTGCTCACTTTTATCACTTGCTACCTTGCTGTTTTTATAATTTCAGATTACAAATACCTTTATCTACCATCCATTTTGCACTTGTATCACCATCTCTTTGACGAACTAGTGCACCTATACAATTTACCATTGTATTGGGTGTGTTGGGGACACAAGAGACTTTTTGTTATTTGGTTGCAGGGTTGTTTGAGAGAGACCATCTTCATCCTACGCCTCCCACGGATTGATAAACCTTAGGTCATCCACTTGAGGGAAATTTGCTACTCTCCTACAAACATGTGCACTTGCAGGCCCAACAACGTCTACAAGAAGAAGGTTGTGTAGAAGACAACATTGAGTCCATGGATTATATGCACTCTCACCCTTCCACCATTGCTAGCCTCTGTTGTGCCGTGCAACTTTCATCGGTACCATACACCCACCATATACCTTCCTCAAAACAGCCACCATACCTACCTATTATAGCATTTCCATAGCCATTCTGAGATATATTGCCATGCAACTTTCCACCGTTCTGTTTATTATGGCACGCATCATCATTGTCATATTGCTTTGCATGATCATGTAGTTGGCATTGTATTTGTGGCAAAGCCACCTTTCATAGTTCTTTCATACATGTCGCTCTTGATTCGTTGCACATCCCAGTACACCCCCAGAGGCATTCATATAGAGTCGTATTTTGTTCTAAATATCGAGTTGTAATTCTTGAGTTGTAAGTAAATAAAAGTGTGATGATCTTCATTATTAGAGCATTGTCCCATGTGAGGAAAGGATGATGGAGGCTATGATTCCCCCACAAGTCGGGATGAGACTTCGGACGAAAAATAAAAAAAGAGAAAAAAGAGGACAAAAAAGAGAAAAGCCCAAAAAAGAAAAAAAAAGAAAAAAATAAATGAGAGAAAAATAGAGAAGGGGCAATGTTACTTCTTTTTCCACACTTGTGCTTCAAAGTAGCACCACTCTTCATGATAGAGAGTCTCCTATGATATATCACTTTCATATACTAGTGGGATTTTTTTATTATAGAACTTGGCTTGTATATTCCAATGACGGGCTTCCTTAAATTGCCCTAGGTCTTCGTGAGCAGGCAAGTTGGATGCACACCCACCTAGTTTCTTTTTGAGCTTTCATACACTTATAGCTCTAGTGCATCCGTTGCATGGCAATCCCTACTCACTCACATTGATATCTATTGATGGGCATATCCATAGCCCGTTGATACGCCTAGTTGATGTGAGACTATCTCCCTCTTTTTGTCTTCTCCACAACCACCATATTGTTTTCCACCATAGTGCTATATCCATGGCTCACGCCCATGTATTGCGTGATTGTTGAAAAAGTTTGAGAACATCAAAAGTATGAAACAATTGTTTGGCTTGTCATCGAGGTTGTGCATGATTTAAATATTTTGTCTGATGAATATGGAGCATAGCGAGACTATATGATTTTGTAGGGATATCTTTCTTTGGCCACGTTATTTTGAGAAGACATAATTGCTTTACTAGTATGCTTGAAGTACTATTGTTTTTATGTCAATATTAAACTTTTGTTTTGAATCTTATGGATCTGAACATTCATGCCACAATAAAGAATATTACATTGATAAATATGTTAGGTAGCATTCCACATCAAAAATTATGTTTTTATCATTTACCTACTCGAGGACGAGCAGTAATTAAGCTCTGGGATGCTTGATACGTGTCCAACGTATCTATAATTTTTGATTATTGCATGCTATTAATATATCTATTTTGGGTGTTTTATACGCATTAATATGCTATTTTATATTATTTTTGGGACTAACCTATTAACCTAGAGCCTAGTGCTAGTTTCTATTTTTTGCCTGTTTTTGAGTTTCGCAGAAAAGGAATACCAAACGGAGTCCAAACAGAATAAAACTGATGATCTTTATTGGACCAGAAGCAAACCAGGCGAAGCCCTGCGCGGATCACTTCACCATCACCGTCACCACGCCGGCGTGCTGACGGAACTCATCTACTACCTCGACACCTTGCTGAATCAAGAAGGCGAGGGACGACACCGAGCTGAATGTGTGCAGAACTCGGAGGTGTCGTATGTTCGGTACTTGATCGATCGGAGCTAGAAGAAGTTCGACTCCATCACCCGCGTTGTCAAACGCTTCCACTTACGGTCTATGAGGGTACGTAGACACACTCTCTCCCCCTCATTGCTATGCATCTCCTAGATAGATCTTGCGTGAGTGTAGGAATTTTTTTGAAATTGCATGCTACGTTTCTCAACACAAACCCCCAAGACCGATGGATCCATCCGACGAGCGCACCATTCCACCCTCCTATTTCTTTCTACCTCCACTGCGGCGGAGAAAGAGGGCAATGGTGTGTGCTGCTCCAAATCCACCGCCCCGCCCCCTGTCATCATCGGCTGCACCCACAAGAGCACTACGGAAATCAAGAACAGAAGAAGGCGACCACCCTACGCCAGGAGAGGCTCGCAAATTCCAGCGAAGAAGATCCAAACAACATAACACGAGCCACCCTAACGACAAGTCCATGTGAAAGCCTCAGAACACTACTACTATCTTGTAGGTCTCCTCTCGCACCCTCTCACTCTCCAGCGGGCGACCGCTGAGGAGGGAATAGGAGCCGGGCTGAATCTAAGGGATCTCAAGAATAGAGGGAAGGAGGAGAGATGAAGGAGAGGAACGAAATGAGCCCCGCGTTTCCACATGGTTGTGGGTGAGTACCACTTAGGTGATGATTATGTAATGGATTCATCGTATCTACGCCATGATAGCTCACACACTTCAGCACTAATGACGTGTTTGATACCCTACACGGTGGTTGGTAGACTGCATAGGGAAGAAATCATTTTACATTGCATTCTTGCTTGGGCTGCATTAGGTTCATGCCCCCTATGGTACTTAAAGCACCGCTGGGTCTGACTGAGAAGGAACATTTGAATTGGTCGTATTGACTTATGCAGGCATACGCACACAACGAGGTAAGAAAATACTTTCTTTTTTCTGCCAAACTGCATTCTCCTCTCAAACCTCATCAACCACAAACAAACAAGACACCATGTATGCTATCAAACCTCATCAACCAACATGTACACGACCAACTACGTGTGCACATGTTTTTTTTGCACCGTTTTAGAGGCTAATTGGTTCGCTGACAAAGTTTAGCATTGCCAATATTTGGCAAGCTAACATTTGACAAAATCAAAAGTTGCCAAAAATTATCAACATTTTAAGAGGTGGACAAAGACCAATTGGTAGCCAATCAATTAAGAGCAAAAATTTTAGACTTGCCAACAATTGGCATGTCAATTATTGGCACCAAACCAATTAGGCTCTTAAAGCCCGGATAGTGGATGCACCCAACGCGCAACACCCCGTGCTGCCCTGCTCGCTGGTCTGTTTGCTGCTGTTTTGCTGCCCGCTCTAGTAGACGCCCGGTGCTTGCTACATGCCGAGCCGCCCGCTGCTTGCTGCTGTGCTCCGCTGCGCGCCGGCCCGAGCCGGCCACTGCTTGCTGCTGTGCTCCGCTACGCTCCGACCCAAGCAGCCTGCTGCTTGTTGCCGTGCTCCGCTGACGAGGGCTGACAGAAAATGGCCAGGGCCCTCTCGCGATGTCTGCCGCCGGAAGGACTGCTCCCGTTCGACTTCTCCGGCGAGGTGGGCAAGGTCGTGGAGGTGCTCCTTCCGCCGTTGCGAGCGCCACAGCTGCCCCTCCTCCCTCTTGCGCCATGGCCCCGCGCCGCCGGACGGACGGACTGCTCCGTCGGCCCGCACGCAGCCGCGGCCTGGCATCCCGTCGTGCTGCAGGCCGGCTAGGTCCCAAGAGCGTCGTCGAGGACGCAGAAAGGAGGAGGAGTGTCTGAGATCTCCCTGTCGCCCGCTTGCTGTTCCGTAAGATCCCCCCGCTGCTCTGCTCGGCTCAGTGGCTTGCGTCGGTGGCCTCGCCGGTGAGCGCCACAGCAGCCTGCGCCGGTGGCGCCTTTGTGAGCGTCGTGGCAGCCTGCACCGGTGGCCTCGTCGGGGCGGTTGTGGAGGCAGTGCGGGGTGGCTGATAAGTGGGTCCAGGCCGGACACGAGAGGGCTGGAGCGGACGAGAGTGAGCGATGGGAGCGTCCGCTTTTGTTCGTCGCTGACCCATTTATGACTTAAATTTGGGCTCAGTTTGGGTCGGGACGAACAACAAACGAACAGCAGGCGAACGCTTTGTCCGTTTGACTCGTCCCGTTGTGTCAACTTTTTTGTCCGGATGGTTAGAGTTGCTCTTAAATGACACACGGGCCGGGTGGCGGCAATGTGGCAGACAAAGGTTTGCTTGCTGCCCGTCACCTTTCTCCTATAATCGAAGGTACGTTGGCCTCGCGCGATCGTGCACGTACGTGTGACTATTTCTTGCACGGACGCCACTGTCCCCGTCACAGTTCTCGCAGACACACGCCACTGCCGAGCAACACCGCCACACATCAGTATTGGCCACCCCATAATTTCCCTGCACTACTCATGTCGACGTGCACGCTGTCGCGCATCGAGCATTGATGATGCCGGAGCGGTGAGCGCCAACAGATAATGCATGCAGACGCAAGGCCGTACCGGCTGGGGCACCACTGCTGGATGCTTGAAGTTTGAACGGGTGCGTCGTGCGTATGTACGCGTGCCAGCACCGTCTCCACCTCTATTCTCTGGCCTGGGTCACGTGCACACAGAGACGCACAGGCTGCGGCAGTGCCACGTCCGATCTTTTCGCGCCCGCGCACGTACGGTCGACCGGCTATTACTACCACTACTGGCGTCCTGGTATCTTTGCCATATCGGAGGCCTGGCGCGGGGCAAGAAAAGTCCGTGGCGTCCGCAGTGCGTGTGAAGCAATGCATAGTCCGCCCGTACGGCGAGCAGGAGGAGCCACTCGGCGTCGCCAGAAGCCACGGCCCTCCACAGATGCCGCTACGCCGAAAAGTCCATTCTGCACCCGACCTCATATGCACCCGCATGAACAGTAAAATCAAAAAAAATAAAAAAAATTCAAAAAATTCTAATTTTTTTAAGAGAAACATTGACAAAAGTTCTAAGTGCCTGCAAAAATTCATCATGAAATCATATTCCTGTAAGGCGTGGCAAAAAAAAAACAAATTTAGTGCTTCAAAATGCGTTTGAAAGTAGCTTTTTCAGAGTACTATTTTTATTTTTTTTGCCACGCCTTCTAGGAATGTGATTTCATGACGAATTTTTGCAGGCACTTAGAACTTCTGTCAATGTTTCTCTCAAAAAAAATTTAAATTTTTTATTTTTTTTTTCAATTTTTTTTCGATTTTACTGTTCATGCGGGAGCATATGAGCTCGGTGCAGATTAGGCGCGTCCCCGCTACGCCTGCTTGATCAGGGACAGGCGCGTCCGTGCGAACACTGGTCAAAGACGGACAACAGAAGCAGCATGCATGGCCGGTGTCTATCGCTTCGACCCGTTGCGATACGTCTGCCTACACGCCACGGCGGTCGGTGCAGTGCCAGCTCCGTTCCCTAGAGCCTCACGGCTTGGCCGGGGCAGATTCTTCTTTGACCGTTCCACTCACTGACGACCGGGCCGGCATCGTATCCGTTTCGCATTTCGGCCCAATCCATCTTTAATCATTGTGTTCTTCGGCGACGGTGCTGACGAAAGAAACGACTGGGGCGACCGGGAGCTACTCGTAGCTCGCTAGCTTAGCCCAAACTCACATGGCGGACAGTGCCATGTCGAGTCACGTACCTAGCTCTCGTCTCCTTTCCTTGGAATGACCGTTGATGGGACTAGCACTGGAGCAGCGACGTGGAGTTGCAGTTTGTCCGGGACAAGCGAAAGCAGATATCGAAGAAGCCGATCGGGGTCCGTGGATGCACATGCGGCAGGCCAGGCGGGCAACGCCGAGAACGATCCCTCTCCGATGAGGATGTCTTTCCAGTGCGCCATGCCAGCAGTCGCCGCTGGCCGGGCCGCATCAGGCGGTAGTACGCTGTTGTATTTGACCGGGACATGCAGATGGGCAGGCACAGTGCATGGCGTGGCGCGAGGGAGGAAGAGAGGGCCCGTCTGGGATCTGGCCGGCAGCGAGCGGGATGCGCTGGGCTGTGGCCAGCCAGGGTGGCCGACCGCCCGTCCGTCGCCACCTTCCCGAGGCGGAGGACGCGCGAGAGGGCAAAAAACATATATTTGACCTGAGGACGAAAAGAATTCATAATCTGAACTCCTTTTGAAAAAATTTCACCGAGTTGACCGTTTCAAGTGGCGCCCGACAGAAAGGCGCCACACTATACTGTGTAGCGCATGGAGCTTAGGCGCTACACGCCGGTCCAGCGTGGCAGCCCGGGCCCCACTCCTGGTTGTGCAGCGCCTAGCTGAAAGGAGTTGCACAGTGTAGTGCAGCGCCTAACCGAAAGGAGTTGCACTACCTTATATTAAAACTGTTGTAACTTTTAATCCGCGCATCCGATGAAAACGTGCCTTATATGAAAGTTGTATATTTTTCCGTGTTCTACGCAATGGTGGCATCTTCATCTATGTGGATCAATTTGCTTGATGAAAACCCAGTTGCAAAAGTGCATCATAATATAACTGACAGAATTTGTTAAAATTTACAAACTTGGCATGATGATAGCCATTCACCTATAGCTCTTACGCGTTTTCAACCTACATGAGTTTTGCACTGCATAATGTGTACTTTCACGCCATGCCTATGCTTGCCATGTTAATCATCCTTAACATGTTCATTTCTTGGATCTAAGTGACTAACATGATATAAGTGAACTTCCGTTACAGAATGTTACATATTGTAAGATCCATAGTAATTAATCCTGACATCATATGAATATGATCTAACCCGCCATGAAGCCACGTGACCCCCTCTTGAAGCTACCAAATGCGGCGCGGCTGAAGAAGTGCAACGCATCCGCGAAGAAGAACAAGGCGGCGGACGGCTCCGGCTCTTCGAAGCCGTCGAGGAAGAAGCTTGCAGGGTGTGCGACAGGTGCGGCGGCTACCGAAGCACCGACGAGCTCACTTGTTGAGCCGGTGGCCGACGCGCACAAGGTGTTGAGGAAATGCCCCAAAAGTATAAAATTCGCCAACTTTTTGTTGTTGTTATTTTTTGAATGCACACATATAGATAGCTTATTTGCTTCATTGTATATACTTTGTAGCTTCAACGATGAGGCATATATGTCAACTATGGGTGTTGGCTCCAACAACTCGCATTGGTCTCAAATCAATGACATGCATTTCGATGACCATGAGTTTGAGGTGGACGAGGATGGTGAGGGCATTGTCGACGCACCGAAAGGAAGAGGAGGCAACTACACCAACGAAGAAGACGTCTTACTATGCAATACTTGGTTGCAAGGGTCGAGGGATCCATCCGTTGGAGGTGATCAAAGTAGAGATGCTTATTGGAACAGGATGAAGGAGCACTTTGATCTACACAACAATAGTGGAATTGACCAATCCGACCGATATCTTCGCTCCCGGTGGTCGACAATCAACAAAAATTGTCAGAAGTGGGCGGCCGCACAAAAGGCGGTTGACAAGTTGAACCCAAGTGGCAGAACTTTGCATTTTATCAGCAGGGTCGTGGCTTGGTGACATCCAATGTCTTGGTGAAATTAAAGTGTCAATCTGGCAGAACATTGCCTTAGGTACTTTAGTGTCTCAAAACACAGTGATGCAAATATTTAGTGGGTATAAAAATGACATAGACTTAAGGTAGACATAAAATTTTCCAACTTTCATAGTTAGATCATATTCATATGATGTCAGGATTAATTACTATGGATCTTACAAAACTGTAACAGAATTTCACTTATATCATGTTAGTCACTTAGATCCAAGAAATGAACATGTTAAGGATGATTAACATGGGAAGCATAGGCATGGCGTGAAAGTACACATTATGCAGTGCAAAACTCATGTAGGTTGAAAACGCGTAAGAGCTATAGGTGAATAGCTATCATCATGCCAAGTTTGTAAATTTTAACAGATTCTGTCAGTTATATCATGATGCACTTTTACAAATTGATCCTAACATAGATGAAGATGCCACCATTGCGTAGAACACGGAAAAATGTACAACTTTCATATAAGGCACGTTTTCATCGGATGCATGGATTAAAAGTTACAACAGGTTTAATATAAGGTAGTGCAACTCCTTTCCGTTAGGCGCTGCACTACACTGTGCAACTCTTTTCAGCTAGGCGCTGCACAACCAGGAGTGGGGTTCGGGCTGCCACGCTGGACCGGCGTGTAGCGCCTAAGCTCCACGCGCTGCGCAGTATAGTGTGGCGCCTTTCTGTCGGGCGCCACTCGAGACGGTCAGCTCGGTGAAATGTTTTTGAAAGGAGTTCAGATTGTAAATTCTTTTCGTCCTCAGGTCAAATATATGTTTTGTGCCGCGCGAGAGGGATTGCCTCCGTGCGCTGCCTCCGTCTGTAGCGGAGCCAGCTGATGAGCCCTGAGCGGCTGAGCCCCCCCTCCCGCCCCGGTCCACCGCCGCGCGCGCCAGTCTGCTCCGCTCCGGTAGCTACAGTCTAAAGCTGACGCCGCTGAGCCCTCACGTACACACGCAACCCGCCCGGCAAAACCCTACCTCCACTTGCCCGCCCCACCGTGGCCCGGCCCGCCCCCTCCCGTTTCCTCCGTACGCGTACCAGCTCTACCATATCTATGCATGCTAGCACAGGTGGCTTAGCTAGCTGCACCTAAAAAAAAAGGTGGCTTGGCTAGCTCCGTCGACGTGCCGTGTTTATCCATCGGCCCACCGTCTCTCGCCGATCGACTGCTCTACGAATGTACCCGAGCGAGGTGATCAAGGCATACGGCGTTCTAGCGTACGCCACCACCCACACTGGGGCTTGACGGGCCTACGTGCTTTTCGCCATTTCGAGCCAAAGTTCTCGGGCAACTCGAGGTTTTGACCCGACGCACGGCCCAGCTGCTGGCCAGCTCTCGTGCATCATCTGCAAAGCCCTGCCCATGCGCCTGTGGGTTTGCGTCCTGGGTGGGGATGGCTACTTTGTGTCTGGAGACTCTCTCTAGGTTTGAATGTTCATCACGGCCACTGTGTGCACCGCTCTTCCTCAGTCCTCACACGGCGTGTGCTTTTGTCATTGCCTGCAATGGTCAAATTTAGCGATGGTTTCCCACTGTTGCTTTGTGTATGGAGACTCACTCGAGGGTTAAATGTTCATCGCGGTCACTGTTCATCTTTTCTCCACACAGTGTGTGCTTACTCGTATGTGCAATGGTCAAATTTACTGATGATTTCCTGCTGCTGTTGCTACTGTTGCATCATAACTTTGATTGGATGGTTCTGTGCATGGATTTTATTAGCTTGTCAAGAAAATATTACTATAATGGAACTGAGTATTAACTCGCACTGACCTTTGTCATTTCTCAACCACTTCGCTATCTCTCCAAGTCCAAGCACTGTTTGCTAGTAGAGAAAAGGGAACTACACTGCATAAAAAAGAATCAAATCTGGCCCCATCCCTGACAGACACGCTGCTTTGTGGTGTTGCACGAGGGCGCCCGAGAACAAGATAAAAAGAGACATCTATGAGTAGGAGATTAGAAGCGGGTGAGTGAGTGAGCTTTGTCTGAACAGCAAAAACCCTGCATACGTGTAGAAAAACATCAAGTAGGTCCTTCTGGGTCGTCATGGCGGCCCCACCAGCTACACCCTGCTCCATTATATAATCACAGGTTTATGCTCTTCCCGGCCAAGAGCTAGCTAGAGTTTCCCACCTCACTCCCTCATCAGCTCACTGTCTCGCTCGCCTCGATCCTCTTCTCTTCTCCTCTTCGTACAAGCTAGAGCTTTTCTCCCTCCCACCCCCTTCGCACAGATTCGCGGCTTGAGGAAGGACTCGCAAGAAGAGTCGGTGCTGATGGAGGTCTGCGGCGCCGAGGAGAAGCAGACGCCGCCCAAGAAGAGGAGCGGCGGGAAGGGGGCGGCGATGGGCGTGCGCGCGGATGGCGGCGGCAAGGGCCGGCGGCCGTCCTTCCCCGGGCGCTGCGCGCGGCTCGTCAAGGAGCAGCGCGCGCGGTTCTACATCATGCGCCGCTGCGTCACCATGCTCGTCTGCTGGCGCGACTATGCGTGAGGCACGCCGCGCCGCCGCCGCGTGAGAAGGTCGACCGATCCATCGAGGAGTAGCAGACAGACAAGCTCCCTCTCTCACTAGCCCAAGGATCCTCCTCCTGTGTAAAGAGTAGTAGTAGATTTTTTCCTCTAATTTTTCCTTTCTTACCGTTTGTTAGCATTAAGAGTAGAGCGATGCAGTGTCGCCGCGCCGCGCATTTTCTTGTAATATTATTAATCTGAAATCTGATGTCATGTGAGCATCTCTCTGATAAGAGGAAGAACTGTTGATCGTCGAAATTGGGGGAGGCTATTGGATTCCTGAAATGTGCACTGTGCGCTCCCCCTTGTTTGACTCCTCGATGTGCGGGTGTGGTTCATCGGAGTGCGAAGAGATGCTCCTACGAATCTTAACATTTGGGCAACAAGTAGCAGCTGCTTTCCGTCGACCGTTTTCTTTCTTTTTACTCCTGGAAATCATCCGGAACGTTGCCGGCAAAGGATTCTCAGCTCCATTTGCAAAAATAATTACTACTACTTCAAAACCAGCGATAACATTTCAGCCAGAGAGTTTTCATATACTTGGCAGGCGTGACGTCGCAGATTTTTAGTATTCCTTGGCAGATTTTTACTACGTACTAGCAACCTTGGCAGGTTTTTACCACTGCGTGGTCGTGGTAAAACTTGCAGCAGCTGAAAAAGAGGAATCTAGGAGCCAAAGAAAGAAAAACCGTTGCAATCTTTTTGAGGGAGGCTGCGGCTGCGGCCTCCCGTCCCGAGGCGAGCGAGGCCCAAGTGTGCTTGCTTGCTGACGCACTGAATAATTTACTCCCAAAACGACACCTCCGTATCTGAGCGTCGCTGTGGCCCTGTGTGTTGCACGTAAAAATCCCCTCCACCCCGTCCGCTGCCCGCTCCCTTGGACCGCCAGCGGCAGCGTACTTGGAAGCTGGAACCCTGCAGCCCGTCACTACGCTACGCCTACGCAATCAGTCGAGCAGACTCAGCAGAGCAGCATCCTATCCTATCCTACGCGACGCTTCATGGCTTCAGCTGCCAGCAGAGAGAGATGTATAATTAGAAAGTTTGAATAGTTTACTTGTATACGTACTTACAGTGGCTGCTTACGTTAAGTACGCAGCAAGCATCTATGAGTATGTACCTATGCTGGGGAGATGTCAGGGGCCGGCCCATGCTTGCTGCCATGGTGGTGCTTGCTACGAACGTCGCAGCAGCCGGGCCAACAAGGCCGGGCAGTGGTGGTCCTATGACCACCCTAGCAAGTACTCGCTCACTGGTCCCTTTGCAGGCAACCAAAGCGGGTGCAAGCTAGGATCGGGATGGTCGACGCATCGGACCCCCACCGGCCCGGCAGTGCTCGGCCGGCTGCGACACATACGGCTCCTGCCTTCCGTGCATCGATATCCAGCTTTGATCATTTGGATCCGGGCGCTGCGCCGAGTGGAATAGCAAGAGCAGTCGGCGCACCCCATCTTGTGCCTGCGAATCTATGCATTGATCGAATGGCGGCAATGCCCGCCAAGATCCGCAAATAGACACTACGCAATGATTTCCCCGCCGACTTGCTGTGGCCAGTGGTGGAACAAGACTGAAAAAACCCCGGGCCATTTTTTTCCCGGGCAACACGGAGTTTTGTTTGGCCCTTATAACATGGACATTCTTCGGGGCGGGCTTAGGTGGGGCCAGGCTTTGCAAAGCCAGACCGGGCTTATCTGTCGGCTTCCGGGACGGGCTTCGGGCAGAAAAACCGAGCCTGAGCATAGCCTGAATGTCGGGCTTTTGGGCCGGACTGTCCATGTCCGGGCCCTTTTTTTTTACAAAAAGCCCGCCCTTCCCCATTAAACCCATTAAGCATCGTCATAAGGGTGGTCAACCAGCTATGCCATGTGATGCAAGTTGGTTGGCCGTAGTGAGAAAGCTTTTGAGAAAAAAATAGATGAAGATGAAGAATTATATAAAATACGTTTTTCTAGACGGAGGTGAGGACTCACATAGTTTTTTTTAAATAGAGGGCTATGCAAAGTGGCGCTTGCTGGTAGGACGCGATGGTATTTTTTTCCTTTTTACTTCTTTTTGTGATGGATGTATTTTTTTTAAATAAAAAGGTGTGCACAACTACCTCTCAAGCGGCGTCACAGGGTGACGCCCCAACCACTAGTTTTTATTAAAGGAGGCAAAACGGATGAACACATCTGTTCAACAACGCTCAAACTGGGCTAGAGTAGTTGAGGCAGAAACAACATAGTTCAAAACATAGTTTAAGCTAGGGGGTGGCACAGGTGCCAAATTTAGACAGGGAACAAGGCGGACTAGAAGACTATCCCTAGCAACGCAACCTCACTAGTGGGAGTGAGCCCTCAGGCAGAGCCCTAGACCGTCCTATCCTACAACAAACTTATTTCCCCTTGCCAAGTGATATGCCTATTTTGCATCATGTTTTTATACTGTTATTTATATTGTTTTAAAGTTATATTCCATATTATGATGCAACTCTAATGCCTTTTGTCTCTCAAAATGCAAGATACATCAAAAGAAGCGGCATTACCGGCGGTTGGAGTCTGACATGGAAAAGCTACTACAGAGATAGCAATTTTCCAGAGCTCGGAATAACGTGAAAATTTACGAAGATTTATTTTAGAATATATAAAAATACTGGCAAGAAAAACACCTGAGAGGAGCCTCGATGGGCCCACAAGCCCGGGGGGCGCGTCACCTAGACTATGGGGCCCACAGAACTATTGCCCATCTTCTCCTATATGAAGCCATTTGCCCTAGAAAAAACAAATTAAAAGAAGACTTCCGGGAAAACTTTCCTCCGAGAGATATAGCCCGTCATTACCAATGCTCCTCTCATCATGGGAGGACTCATCTTCATCAATATCTTCACCAACACCATCTCATCTTAAAACCCTAGTTCATCTCTTTGCTCAACTTTTATATCCGTCCTCAGATTGGCACCTCGGGGGTGCTAGTAGTGTTAATTACATCTTGTAGTTGATGCTAGTTGGTTTACTTGGTGCAAGATTCATATGTTTAGATTGTTAAGCACATATTTATGTCCTCTCATCATGAGCACAATTATGCTTTGTGAGTAATTCTATTTGTTCTTGAGCACATGTGAGAAGTCTTTGAAAGGATCTAGAAGAGGGGTCTAGAGGGAGGTGATTAGACCCTTAACAAGCAAAAGTGGCAGTTTTTAATTTCTTCAAGTTATGGTTGAGTTTAGCACATGTTAAAGAACTCACAATACATTTCAAGCAAGCATGACAAGAGTATATGCATCGGAAAGAGTAAAGCATGCAATTTTTAAGAAAGTAAAGGGATGTGATTGGAGTGTGCAAACATAAAGGAGACGCAGAATTTTTTTGGCGTGGTCCCGATAGATGGTGCTATCTGTGGGGACCCCAACTCATAAGCCATGATCACCGAATGCCCGTGTACAGTGATCCCAGAGATCAATGCTCACTGAACACACAGAAACTGAATAGCAAGAGTCTTACATCCAGTACATACCGTTTTTCTCAAATATGACCTTTATGGCTAAGTCTTCATAAACTCGCAGCTGAAATCTTCAACGATAGCGTGAACCCATGCCATATGCCTTAACCCTACAAGCATTCTGACTGGGAAGCGTCCTAGCTCGCATGTTTGTTACCAAGGTACTCTTCATTATATCACGTTCTTTCATGCCTGGCCAATAAAATAACCAATGGAAAGCCAATGAGTACTTTGAATGTACTCGCAAGCAACCCATGTTTTGGAACAAGGTATAACAATGCATGATATAGCTCTAAGTAGGTACTTTTGCAGAAAGCTAGTTTGAGTGCAATGACATGTCCCGACAACTTGTAAAGCATGCATCATAAGAATTCAGATACCCATGTGATCAAGTTACAGATATCAACATAAACAGAGTTTGGATCAACTCCAGTTTAATCAACATGTCAAGTCATTCGACTCGACTCAAGTAGTTCTCTCCACACAACCACACACACACATTAGGTTTCCTAAACAAAGGACGTCGCCCAAGAGCGGTCATCCAACTGTCCTTAACCGTGGACACGGCTATTCGAATAGTTTTACACTCTGCAGAGGTTGCACACTTTACCCGCAAGATCCAGGGAATTTCCATGTCATCCACGATCCGAGGTACCTCAAGTACCCGGGGTAAGCACCTGATTACTATCTTTCCCTAGATGCCACCAACATGGAGTCCACTCGATTGATATCATCCCCAGTGCCACAATCATGCTTCTCATTTTTAGTTCCGTGGAGCCACGCTCCCATATTCATCACATAACACATGCACGGGGGTACCAATGGTGTGTCCGGTGCCCTGTGAAAATAGTCATGGCCGCTTATCCAAGCACGACCCCGTCCCAAGAGTGACCACGCCACTCTCGTCACTAGTAATCTGGGCATCCATGCTAGAGCTGACTAGGTAATCAATAATGACCTTTCCCATATAAGGGTAGTGTGGTTGCACATGTAAGGTTGGAGTAACGGTCGCAACTTAAACCAATCCCTTTTCAAAAACATCACACTCACTTGCCTCCGTACACCACTTCTTCATCAATTAGTGACCTAGCTCATCATCATCATCTCCCAAGGGCATTAGTGGCACCCATTGGGGCTTTCGAGAGATTTCTCTCAATGTGATTTTCACGGAATTTATGCAAGTCCATGCATCAACAACTATGGTTTCACCATCGTATCTCTAAGCACAAAATAGAGCTACAAATCATGCAAGTATTAACCGACCGTGCATCAATCCAAAATGCATAGCAAGCTCATCATCAACATCATCATCATGCAGACAGAATTTATCGATGAACAAAAGAGGGGTATCATGGTCAAAGGGCTGCTTACCTTGCTGTGCAAGGTCTTCAATCCTTCTGGTCCATCTCCGAGTATCCTATCTACTTTGTCAACTAACGACCAAAATGACCACAATGAGCAACACAGCAAGGCAAAAATAAAAGTGCTCTAAAAATAGGAATTCCACTTTTCTAGGACATCACTGGTTATATGAAAAATAACCAGAGTGGTTTCATTGGAATTGGATCAGTGGATATTTTCGAACATTTTAATGTGACGGAATCGAGAGATAAATGGATTTGCAAAAGGTCTAAAGAAATATAATTTTGAAAAATGAGTAAGGACACCCGTTTAACAATGCATGAATTTATAAGCATCTAGGATTTGGTTTCACTGGATTTGGAGATCAAATGATTTTCCTATGAATCTGCAAAGTTGACAAATATGAAGAAATGGCTCATTACTTTGTGTGGCACAGAAAGTATTGAGAAAAATGTTCATATCCTAAGTTATGAACTTATATGCATATAGAAAGTTTATTCATGGCATTTGGATGTAAATTGTCTCTCTATGCATTTCTAAAGTTTGGCACAGAAAAGAGAAATAGGGTTTATTTAAATACGAGTGAAGGAAACTTTTCCGAAAAATGTGCATGCTGCACCATGAGGTAGATCAAGAATTTAGAAGCCACTAGGAATTTGAATTACAAGATTTGGATTTCATTTGAATTATTTGTGGATTTTACAAGTTTTGCAGAAACAGAAAAACAAAATGATTTACCAAAATGGGCTGGATCTAGGGCGGCAGCAGCGCGCACTGGGCGAGGCTTAGTGGCAGGGCACCACTAGGCCGAACGAGCAGCTCGGCCGCGCGCGATGAGGGTGTGACGTCGAAGGCGGCTTCCGTGAAGTACGCTTTTGCGCGGGGGAAGCGGATTCAGTGGGACTTGCTTCCACTTAAACGAACGGGCCCGCCCACTGGGTTGCTGACGCGCGGGGCCCAACGGCAGGCCGTCTTCAACCTCCCACGCGCGCTTTGTCCGTGGGGAGGAGCGGCTCCCGACGATGATAGCCGGGGCTACAGAGCATCTCCGGCATGCTGAGGAGGATGAGCCGCATCCATCGGTGTACGACTCGCTCGTCGGGAAGGGCCATAGAGGAGATGGCTTGAACAACCGCGGAAGAGGTCATCGGCCATCTTTGGCTTCGAGCGCACGACGTTCTCGGGGATGAATGGTGGCGAGGGAAGGGCTTGTGGTGGTGGTGTGAGGGTATTGGAGTGGCTAGGGGGAGAAGGGGAGCTTGGGATAGCTCAAATTTTGGCGGAGGCCGACGGTGCACTCTGGCCATTGCGGTCGATGGAGGGTACGGTAAAAGGGACGGCTGGGTCCGGGTGGTGTACGTGAGGGAGAGAGGGAAAATGGGGCTGAGAAGAAGGCCTGGGACGGCCTTAAGTAGCCGAGCAGTGGATCATCGTGGACATGGCGCATGGGTGGCCACGACAATGGCTCACGCGAACATGAGAGAGGGCGAGGGGTTGTCTGCGGTGCTCGTGGGAGCTAACTAGGGCGCCTGGAAGAGAGAGAGAGAGAGGAAGCAGGCGAGCTGCTGGTGGAGCCACGGGCTCGTGCGGGCATTGTCCGAGCGGGCAGTGCTCTGGCGCGGGCTGCAGAGGAGAGAGGAGGGTACGGGAGCAAGGGGTCGCCCTGCTGGCGTAGTGAGGATGTTGAGGAGAATCGGCTGGCGCATGGGGGAGTGAAAGCACAAGTGCTCCCTGGGTGATTTTGGTAATTAATGTCAACATATCTCTTGTTGGACTAACACCTTTACCTAGTATGTTTCAGATAAGTTCAACAATGAAGTGGCATGGACTAGTGGATGTGAAACCCCTTCAAGATGCTAAGGACAAAGGATTGGCTCAAGCTCCAAGCACAAGACTCTACATTTTATATTTTAGTGATCCAAGATTTCATTGAGTCTATAGGAAAAGCCAATACTATCAAGAGGGGATGAGGTGTTGCTTAATGGCTTGCTTGCTCAAAGTGCTTAGTGGTATGCTCCAAAGCCCTCAACTACCTTCTCACATCCACATATGACCCAAACCAAAAGTCCAACTCGGCCCTACCGATTCTTTCTATCCGGCGCCACCGAGTTCAGATGTCATAGCCACTGCCACAAACCCTAGGCAAATCAGTCTCACTGATAGGGATCTCAGTTTCACCAAAATGGGATTGTAATCTCTCTGTATGTATATATTACCAAAATTGGTCTCACCGAGTTTGTGTAATCGGTCCTACCGAGATTACAATGCAAACTCTCTGTTCCTCTTCGTAACATTTCGGTCCAACCGAGATGAGCAAATCGGTCCCACCGAGTTTGCCTGACCAACTCTCTGTGTGTCCATTACCAAAATCGGTCTCACCGAGTTTGTGTAATCGGTCTCACCGAGATTACGTTATGCCCTAACACTAACCATATCGGTCCTACCGAGTTGCATATCGGTCCCACCGAAAATCCTAACGGTCACATTATTTGCTGAATCGGTCTGACTGAGTTTAACGATTCGGTCCCATCGAGATTGGTAAGTTGTGTGTAACGGTTAGATTTTGTGTGGAGGCTATATATACCCCTCCACCCACTCTTCATTCGTAGAGAGAGCCATCAGAACGTGCCTACACTTCCAACATACATTTTCTGAGAGAGAACCACCTACACTTGTGTTGAGGCCAAGATATTCCATTCCTACCATATGAATCTTGATCTCTAGCCTTCCCCAAGTTGCTTTCCACTCAAATATTCTTTCCACATAATCCAAATTCTGTGAGAGAGAGTTTAGTGTTGGGGAGACTATCATTTGAAGCACAATAGCAAGGAGTTCATCATCAACGCACCATTTGTTACTTCTTGGAGAGTGGTGTCTCCTAGATTGGCTAGGTGTCACTTGGGAGCCTCCAACAAGATTGTGGAGTTGAACCAAGGAGTTTGTAAGGGCAAGGAGATCGCCTACTTCGTGAAGATCTACCCTAGTGAGGCAAGTCCTTCGTGGACAATGGCCGTAGTGGGATAGACAAGGTTGCGTCTTCGTGGACCCTTCGTGGGTGGAGCCCTCCGTGGACTCGCGCAGCCGTTTCCCTTCATGGGTTGAAGTCTCGATGAACGTGGATGTACGATAGCACCACCTATCGGAACCACGTCTCAAAAATCTCCATGTCTCCAAATTGCGTTTGCACACTCCAATCCCATCCCTTTACATTCTTGCAAGTTGCATGCTTTACTTTTCGCTGCTCATACACTCTTTGCATGCTTGCTTGATATGTATTGTGATTGTTAAACTTGTGCCAAAACTCCACTTCAACTTAAAGAAATTAAAAACTGCACCTTTTCTCACTTAGTGTCTAATCACCGCCCTCTAGACACCTCTTCTCGATCCTTTAAATTGGTATCATAGCTTTGGTCTCAATTGTCTTGGTTTAAACACCATTGGAGGAAGATGGATGAGTCTACTTTGGGGAGTCTTAGACATAGAGAGCCTATACTTGATGGAAAGTATTTTCATGAGTGGAAAAATGAGATGCTTGTGATTTTCAATGAATATCACTTGAACAAGTACATTGCTAGCCCTTGTGCACCTCATGTTGATCCTATGCATCCTACCCTTGATGAGTCAATTGACATGATTCGCAATCTTAGAACTGTTAATCTTATCACTAGAGGCTTGTCTAGAAACTTGATTGGTTGCTTGGCTACTCTTAAGTGTGCCTACACCATATGGAAATTTCTTGAGGAACGTTTTCCAAATTATTCCTTGAAAAATCTAGATGAAATTCTCCATAAGTCTATTGCCTTGAGTAAGATGAATTCTAGTGATCCTATGTTTGGTGATTGTCTATTTGAGCTTACAAACCTTATGCATGCCAAAGGAGATGTTGGAATTATTAGTGATATTATTTCCGAAGCTATTAAAATCCATAAAGAAGATCATTGTCAAACTCACTCTAACGAATCACCCTCTCTAGGATTTGATCCACCACATGACGATGTTGAACATGGATACTATGATGAGGATGATGATAGTGACTTTGATCTTGATGATGCAATGAGACACTTTGGTCTTATGGCAAATCTTCGGGGATATATGGCAGGAGGAAAGGAATGGGTTCTTGATAGTGGATGTACCGATCACATGACCAGAGATAAAGATATGTTTCGTGAGCTTGCTGAAAACGACTGTCCTCGAAAGTATGTCACTTTCGGTGACAACTCAAAGGGTAAGGTGGTTGGCCTCGGTAAGGTGGCCACATCACATGATAGCTCCATACAAAATGTCATGCTCATTGAATCTCTTGGCTACAATTTACTTTCAGTATCTAGACTTGCTGATTTCGATTTCAATGTCCTATTTACCAAAGTAGATTGCCAGGTGTTTCGTAGATATAATCATAAAATGGTCTTTACCGGTATACGTAGAGGTGATCTATACATTGTTGATTTCACTAAAAAGGCTCAACCTAGAACTTGCTTCATCGCTAAATCCTCTAAAGGTTGGTTATGGCATAGACGATTAGGTCATGTTGGCATGCGAAACCTTGACTAGCTTATTAAAGGAAATCATATCCTTGGCATTAATGATGTCATATTTGATAAGGATAGACTTTGCAGCGCTTGTTAAGCAGGTAAACAGGTTGGAGGAAGGCATCCCGTGAAGAACATCATGACCACAAGGAGGCCACTCGAGCTACTTCACATGGATCTTTTTGGTCCCAACGCCTACAAAAGTCTCGGTGGAAACTCTTTTGGTCTAGTTATAGTTGATGATTTTTCAAGATTTATGTGGGTGTTCTTTCTCGATGATAAATCGTAGGTCCAAAAGATCTTCAAAAACTTCGCTAGGAAGGCCCAAAATCAATTTGAAGTGAAGATCAAGAAGGTTCGCAGCGACAACAGAACGGAGTTCAAGAACGCAAATGTGGACACCTTTCTTGACGAAGAAGGGATTTCACATGAGTTCTCGGCTACGTACACACCTCAACAAAACGGAGTTGTTGAGAGGAAGAACCGGACACTCATCAAAATGGCGAGAACGATGCTTGATGAGTACAAGACGCCAAAGCACTTTTGGGCGGAAGCGGTTGAGACAGCTTGTCACGCAACAAATCGCTTGTATCTTCAGAGGCTACTCGGCAAGATGGCATACGAGCTCCTCACCAGTAACAAACCCCAAGTTGGATACTTTCGAGTATTCGGCTCAAAGTGCTACATTCTTGATAAGCATCTCGTTCTAAATTTGCTCCTAAGTCTCATGAAGGTTTCCTACTTGGTTATGGCTCAAACTCTCACACTTACCATGTCTACAATAATTTCACCCGGAAGGTTGAAGAGACGGTAGATGTGAAGTTTGATGAATCTAACGGCTCACAAGTAGAGCAATTGCCAATTGATGTAGGAGACAAAGACCCCTCGGAAGCAATCCAAGACTTGTCTATTGGCAAGATTCGTCCAAAGGAGGTGAAGGAGGGTACCTCGTCCGTCCAAGTGGAAGCTTCTACCTCACGACAAGGTGAACCAAGGGTTGATACGGAAGCATCCACAAGTGGGACACACCAAGATGAAGAAAACGAGGAAGTACACCAAGATGAACGTTAACAACCTCCTTCTCCACCACGACAAGAGAACGACAATGTCAACAATGAAGAAGGCCAAGAAGAAGAACAAGATGGAGAATATGTTCCACCAACATCCAAGCAACAACTTTCACGAGTTCGAGCAAGAATTGCTAAAGACCATCCCGTCGAGCAAATCTACAATGATATCCAAACCGGGAGAATCACTCGCTCTAAAACTCATTTAGCTAACTTTTGTGAACACTATTCATTCTTCTCTAGCATTGAACCCATGAAGGTTGAAGAAGCATTGGAAGATCCGAATTGGATAAACGCTATGCATGAAGAGCTACACAACTTTGATAGAAATCAAGTTTGGGCATTGGTTGAGAAGCCCGACAACAACCACAACATCATCGGTACCAAATGGGTATTTCGCAACAAGCAAGACGAAGATGGACAAGTAGTTCGCGACAAAGCACGTCTCGTCGCCCAAGGCTACACTCAAGTCGAAGGTATGGACTATGGTGAGACATATGCCCCCGTTGCTAGACTTGAGTCCATTCACATCTTACTTGCCTATGCTAATCACCATGATATCACCTTGTACCAAATGGACATTAAAAGTGCTTTTCTAAATGGTGAAATAGAGGAGGAAGTTTATGTTAAGCAACCTCCCGGCTTTGTCAATCCTAAGAAACCTAATCATGTTTAAAAACTTCACAAAGCCCTTTATGGTCTTAAACAAGCTCCTAGAGCGTGGTATAAATGCTTGACCAAGTTCCTTATTGAAAAGGCTTAGAAATTGAAAACAATGATTCTACTCTTTTTACTAAAATGGTTAATGGAGAACTATTTGTATGCCAAATCTATGTTGATGATATTATATTTGGTTCTACTAACCCTCACTTTAGTGAAAAGTTTGGAAAGCTAACGTCGAAGAAGTTTGAGATGTCGATGATGAGTGAGCTCAAATACTTTGTTGGTTTGCAAATCAAGAAAACTAAGGAAGGTACCTTTGTCTCTCAAACGAAGTACACCAAGGACTTATTCAAGAAGTTCAATATGCAAGAATGCAAAGGTATGACTACACCCATGCCTACTAGGAGACATCTTGATTTAACCAAAGATGGTGAACCAGTTGATCAAAAGGTTTATCACTCTATGATTGGTTCATTGTTATATCTATGTGCTTCACGTCCCGATATTATGCTAAGTCTGTGCATGTGTGCCCGATATCAAGCGGCTCCGAAAGAATGTCATCTTAAGGCCGTGAAAAGTATAGTGAGATACTTAATTCATACACCAAATTTTGGCATTTGGTATCCAACGAGGGCCTCTTTTAATCTTATTGGCTACTCCGACTTGGACTATGTCGGTGACAAGGTTGATAGAAAGTCCACTTTTGGTACTTGTCAATTTCTTCGTAGATCTCTTGTGTCTTGGTCTTCCAAGAAACAAAACTCAGTATCCTTATCCACCGCCGAAGCGGAATACATTGCCGGTGGTTCATGTTGTGCTCAATTACTTTGGATGACCCAAACTCTTAAAGATTTTTGGATATATGTGAAACATGTTCCATTGCTTTGCGACAATGAAAGTGCTATCAAGATTGCTCACAATCCCGTGCAACATTCTCGAACTAAGCATATTGAAGTTCATCATCATTTCATTCGAGATCATGTTGCCAAAGGGGACATTAATCTTAAACATGTTTGCACTGATAGGAAATTAGCGGATATTTTCACCACTTGATGAGAAAGTGTCTTGCAGGTTAAGAGGTGAATTAAACATCATTGATGCTTCAAACTTGGAGTAGGAACTCCATTTGATACATGCAAGACATGAGTCTATGACTAATCCTTGATATTTCTCCTATGATGATAATCTTATGTCTTGGACATATTTGCACCTTGCATGTTATCTAACCCATGTAGTTACTTGGATGAATCAAAGTCTATGAGATTGCAACTCACTCACATCTTGAGCAATCTCTACATCACCAAGTCTCTACACAATGGTGGTTGAAGACATGGAAGCACGAAACCACTCAAACATATCCTTTGACAAACTTATTATTGAAATTTATGATTGTCATTTTGGATACACAAGTGCTCTTCCTTGCAAAACTAACCCATGTAGGTAGATGAACTCAAATTCCAAGTGGTGCTCCCAACTCTTGATGAGGTACATCAACCTTGAGCAACCCACATAAGTTCAACTACATGATCACGATCAACACCACCACCCAAGGTATGTTATTCCATCTTAGAGAAGCTTTAATCCAAGTCATGAGTCAAAGCAACTCGACAAGATGTGAATACATCAAGATGCTTAAACGAGAAATGGTAACCCCATTTTGAGCTTAAACAATGAGTACGACCTATGGTCAAGTGATCTCACTTGACTCCTAAGTCAATATACTCTAACATAGGTGACTTTGTCGCCGACCAACTCTAGATGAAGCTTTCTTGTGTTCTTTTCTGTGCTCTTGTATTTGTCAACTTCATCTAGATTTCTTTTATTTTCTTTTTGTTCTGCATTTCCTGCATCCAATTCATTGCAAATCTTTCAGGTAATTCCTTGCAAATCCTTGTGAGATCTTACTTGTCTAGTGAGCTGAGGTGACAAGTGTTTTCTCTATGATGAAATCGGTTACACCGATCTGCTGTTTTTAGTCTAACTGAATCCTTTCGGTGCAACTGAAGCATAAAACTTGGAGCCATCGATTTCACTACAGGAAAGACACCTTGCCACTTGTTTCTGCATTCTTTTTGATCCAGCTCCACTCAATGAATCTTGTCCTCTACCAGCATCACATTCAACTTGCTGCTTTGTTCTGAGACTCAAGGACCAAACCCATTTGAAACAAATATCCAGAAGAACCCTTCTTGGAAATTGATGTCAAAGGGGGAGAGAGAGATCACATCAAAGCTTAATCATATCTATAGGGCGAGAGAATACTCAAGGGGAGAGAGAGTAATAATCAAGGACCCCATATGCTTGGTGTTCAAGAGGAGAGAAGTCACATGTCTTCAAGAGGGGAAAGACATGTTCATATGTGCTTGTTTGCATTAGCTCTGTTTATTTTCTTTGAGCCCTGATATTGCTCTGATTTTCAGTTCCCTATCTTCTCCCAGTATCCCATGCTAGATTCAGAGGGAGCAAGACATCTAAGGGAAGGAAATCCTTCAAATTCATTGCACATCTTTACCTTTGGGTACATATCTATGTTCAATGTGGTACTCAGTACTCACTCTCTACATGTCATCCCAGTCTTGGTACTCTTGTGGTTTCTTTTGTTTGCTCTAGCCAGTAGGTGTATCTGTGTTATCTAACCTTGTTTATGCAGGTTCATCCCTTCCTAAGCCAACTCAAGACCACAAGGTAAGTATATGCATCACAGTCATGTGTATGAGTGAGGAAGTCCTGGACTAGGGGGTGTCCGGATGGCCGGACTATGACCTTTGGCCGGACTCCCAGACTATGAAGATACAAGATTGAAGACCTCGTCCCGTGTCCGGATAGGACTTTCCTTGGCGTGGAAGGCAAGCTTGGCGATACGATATGTAGATCTCCTCACATTGTAACCGACTCTGTGTAACCCTAGCCCTCTTCGGTGTCAATATAAACCGGAGAGGTTTTAGTCCATAGGACGAACAATAATCATACCATAGGCTAGCTTCTAGGGTTTAGCCTCTCTGATCTCGTGGTAGATCAACTCTTGTACTACCCATATCATCAATATTAATCAAGCAGGAGTAGGGTTTTACCTCCATCGAGAGGGCCCGAACCTGGGTAAAAACATCGTGTCCCTTGTCTGCTGTTACCATCCGCCTAGACGCACAGTTCGGGACCCCCTACCCGAGATCCGCCGGTTTTGACACCGACATTGGTGCTTTCATTGAGAGTTCCTCTGTGTCGTCACCTTTAGCCCCAATGGCTTCTTCGATCATCAACCACGACACGGTCCAGGGTGAGACTTTTCTCCCTGGACAGATCTTCGTATTCGGCGGCTTTGCAATGCGTGCCAATTCACTTGGCCATCTGGAGCAGATCGAAAGCTACGCCCCTGGCCATCAGGTCAGATTTGGAAGTTTAAACTACACGGCTGACATCCGCGGAGACTTGATCTTCGACGGATTCGAGCCACAGCCGAGCATGCCGCACTGTCATGATGGGCATGATCTAGCTCTGCCACCGGACAGTGCCCAGAGCGCCGCTCAGGTGTCCGCTCCGACCCTTATCTCGGAGCCGACTGCGCCGGTCGATGACGGGTGGCTAGACGCCGCCTTGGGGGCTGCAATCTCTATGGTGATCGAGCCGAACACCAATCTTGTCCTTCGCGGAGCTCGTGACTCCAAGGTGCCGGACTCCTTTCCGGACTCCGAATATTCCGCACCCTCCCGATCGAACCCAATTGGGCTCCGATGATGGAGTTCACCGCCGCAGACATCTTTCAACACTCGCCCATTGGTGACATCCTGAATTAACTAAAGTCTCTCTCTTTATCAGGAGAGCCCTGGCCGGACTATGGTCAGCAAGGTTGGGATGCAGACGACAAAGAAATTCGAAATCCGCCCACCACCCACTTCGTAGCCACTATCGACGATTTAACCGACATGCTCGACTTCGACTCCGAAGACATCGACGGTATGGACGCCGATGAAGGAGACGACCAAGAACCAGCGCCTATAGGGCATTGGAAAGCCACCTCGTCATACGACATATACATGGTGGACACCCCAAAAGAAGGGGATGGCGATGGAACAACGGAGGATGACCCCTCCAAGAAACAGCCTAAGCGCCAGCGTCAGCGGCGCCGCTCTAAATCCCGCCAAAGCAAAAACGGCGAGTCCGGCACCGGAGACAATAACACCCCGGGCAATGCCGAAGACAACCCCTCCAGCAGGATTCAGCGCAGGAGGATGGAGAAGCCAGCCCTCATGAGAGAGCGGCAGACAGAGAGGTCGAGGACGATAATTACATGCCTCCCTTCAAAGACAAAGCAAGCCTTGACAAGGAAGAATTTTTCATGCCTGAGGACCCCGTCGAACAAGAGCGTTTCAAACGCAGGCTCATGTCCACGGCAAGCAGCCTCAAGAGAAAACAGCAGCACCTTAGAGCTGACCAAGACTTGCTAGCCGACAGATGGACGGAAGTCCTCGCCGCCGAAGAGTACAAACTCGAACGCCCCTCCAAGAGCTACCCAAAGCACAGGCTGCTACCCCAACTAGAGGAGGAAGCAACTAAACCTACATCACCAGCGTATGACGCGGCCGATCGGCCACCCGGTGGCCGCGACAGAGAGGCCTTTCGGCCCTCAACTCAAGCCGCACCCCGACGCCTCTCAAAAAGTACCAAGGCACAGGGAAACGCGCCAGACCTGCGAGACATATTGGAGGACAAGGCAAGGCAAACAAGATCGATCTACGAATCGCGTGGGCGCCCCACGACACGTGACGATAACCGTCACGCCGGATATGGCAAATACGGCCAGGCCGAACACAACAAACAAAGCTCATCCGAGCTACGTCGTGATACAGCCCAGTACAAAGGCACCGCACACCCACTATGCTTCACAGATGAAGTAATGGATCATCAAATCCCTGAGGGTTTTAAACCCGTCAACATCGAATCATACGATGGCACAACAGATCCTGCGGTATGGATCGAGGATTATCTCCTTCATATCCACATGGCCCGTGGTGATGATCTACACGCTATCAAATACCTCCCACTCAAGCTTAAAGGACCGGCTCGACATTGGCTTAACAGCTTGCCAGCAGCGTCAATTGGTTGCTGGGAGGACCTGGAATCCGCATTCCTTGACAATTTCCAGGGCACCTATGTGCGACCACCATACGCCGATGACTTAAGCCACATAATTCAGCAGCCAGAGGAATCGGCCAGGCAATTCTGGACACGGTTCCTAACCAAGAAAAATCAAATAGTCGACTGTCCGGACGCAGAGGCCCTCGCAGCCTTCAAGCATAACATCCGAGACGAATGGCTTGCTCGGCACCTAGGACAGGAAAAGCCGAAATCCATGGTAGCCCTCACGACACTCATGACCCGCTTTTGCGTGGGAGAAGACAGCTGGCTAGCTCGTAGCAATAACATGACCAAGATCCCTGGTAATTCGGATACCAAGGAAAACAATGGCAGGTCGCGTCGCAACAAGCACAAACGCCGCATTAACACCGACAACACTGAGGATACGGCAGTTAATGCCGGATTCAGAGGCTCTAAACCCGGTCAGCGGAAAAAGTCATTCAAAAGAAATACTCCGGGCCCGTCCAGTTTAGACCGGATACTCGATCGCTCGTGCCAGATACACGGCACCCCCGAACAACCAGCGAATCACACCAACAGGGATTGTTGGGTGTTCAAGCAGGCCGGCAAGTTAAGTGCCGAAAATAGAGACAAGGGGCTGCATAGTGATGACGAGGAGGAGCCCCGGCCGCCGAACAACAGAGGACAGAAGGGCTTTCCCCCACAAGTGCAGATGGTGAACATGATATACGCAACCCGCATCCCCAAAAGGGAACGGAAGCGTGCGCTCAGGGACGTATATGCGTTGGAGCCAGTCGCCCCAAAGTTCAACCCATGGTCCTCCTGCCCGATCACTTTTGATCGAAGGGACCACCCCACTAGCATTCGTCATGGCGGATTCGGCGCATTGGTCCTAGACCCAATCATTGACGGATTTCACCTCACTAGAGTCCTCATAGACGGCGGCAGCATCCTGAACCTGCTTTATCAGGATACAGTGTGGAAAATGGGCATAGATCCTTGAAGGATTAAACCCACAAAGACGACCTTTAAAGGCGTCATACCAGGTGTAGAGGCCAGCTGTACAGGCTCAGTTACACTCGAAGTGGTCTTCGGATCCACGGATAATTTCTGAAGCGAGGAGTTAATCTTCGACATAGTCCCGTTCCGCAGTGGCTATCACGCCCTGCTCGGATGAACCGCATTTGCAAAGTTTAATGTGGTGCCGCACTATGCATATCTCAATCTCAAGATGCCAGGCCCTCACGGAGTCATTATGGTCAATGGAAACACTGAACGCTCTCTCTGAACAGAGAAGCACACGGCGGCCCTCGCGGAGGAAGTACAAAGTAGCCTCTCAAGGCAATTCTCCAGTCTGGCTGTTAAGCGTTCGGACACCGTCAAACGCGCCCGAAGTAGCCTACAACAAGACCGTCTGGCATGTTCCGAGCTAGCATAGCAGTGCGGCCCCAACCCCAGCCCTCGCGAGATTGCGAAACCAGTACCTCGCGTACACAATTACGCTCTGGAAATACCGTGGGCATAAGGGGAGGGGCACAACCACGGCATGCCCAGAATGCGGCTCAACCGCACTAGGGGCTCCCGATTTTTGTGATTTTTCTTTTTTTTACTTTCAGGACTCCACTATTCGGAAGACCTGTCCGGCAATACAATCGCCGAACACATGATGCAATAGCCAGGGAGACAGCAAGCCACGTCGAACGCCCAGGTGGTCTTTATAACGAGCTAAATACCTGTCTTACTTAAAGTCTCGCAGCTTTCCCCTGGAGGGGGACATGTCAAATAATCACATCTCTTGCCTATCGCACTATTTGTATCGTTCTGCTTTCATAGCAGCCCTCTAATAAACAATACATAGCTCTTGTCTATTATTGCATTCATTTTTTATGTACATATGTTCAGCTATGACATTATGCAACCGTACACTTTGGTACGGCCAATACACCAGGGGCTTAAGTTCCCCAAAATACGGTGTGAGAAGACCGAACACTCTCATGAGTGCGGCACCCCGAACCTATAGCATTATATGCATCGGCTCCGAATCATGTCTTGGGTCAATAGTTGGGTTTGCCCGGCTCCCATGTTTTGGTACCTTACGTTCCGTTATATCGGCTAAGGTAGCGCTAGGAGAACTATTGCGATTGTGCCCCAGTTGAGCTGGGTTAACACCTCAGTAGAGAAAGCTAAAACTGACCGTCACGATAGGGCGAGAGCCGGTCGCTGTTCGCGAGGTTTTTCGAGTCCTTAAAGACTTATGCCGCTTAGAGCGAGGAGCTGGCTTTGTCCGACCTAGGCGTGGATAGCGCCCCGAACTCGGTCTTCCGAATACTAGGGGCTTCGCCGAAATTTAAAATTATAGAATTCTATGGCTAAGTGAGAGTGATAAAGCATTATAAGTCCGATTGCCTTGTTCGTTGTGCTGAGCGCCTCCCTCGATGGACCCAAGAATGGGAACAAGAGCGCTCAGGTTTATCCCGAACACCCCGGCACTCGTGGCATGGGGGTAGAAGCCGACGACTTGCATCTCTCACATTTAATAAAAGGCCGCACAGAAGGTAATATTTTGAATTCAAAAAGCGTTGCTTAGCGCATATGAACAAGTTTTCAGCGCACAGGATAAACACGAGCGAGTTTACTCAAAAATTTCTCTCGCTCGGTGCGCTCCATGGCCGCATTGTCTTCGGCCTTGGACAGCGCTTCCTTCAGGGTCGCCACCTCGGTTGTGGCCCCTGTAACATTCACGTTGGTCCTGCCATTTTTTGCAACCAGGTATTTTTATATATATTTACATAAGGCACTACCTACCTTCCTTTTCCTCGAGCTACTTCTTGGCAAGGCCGAGCTCGTTCTCGGACCGCTCGAGGCTCTGCTTCAATGCATCGACCTCCGCAGTCAGTGCGGCAGTGGTTAGCAACGCAGCCTGCATTCCCATATTGACATATTTCTGTTAGACTCCTGCATATATCTTTTTAGATCCTCAGTCCGGCTTTTCTTTCCGAACACCAAACTGAGCATCAGGGGCTACTGTCTATGCGGTAACATTTTTACATGTTTTAAAATACATACCTCAAAGCATGTTAGAAGGCTGGCACAGGCTTTTGTTAGCCCGCTCTTGGCGGACTGAACCTTCTCGATCACCGCATTCATAACAGTGCGGTGCTCCTCGTCGATGGAGGCGCTGTTAAGCACCTCCAGCAAATTGTCCGGCGCCTCCGGTTGGACGGAGGCCGCCGGCATCGTAGGCTTGCCCTTCTTGCGAAGGGGCCGCCTGCCGGACTCCGGAACCACTAAAGGTTCCGGTGCGGTGTCCGGCCCAGGGCCGGACTTAGATCCCTCCAGGATTTTATCCCCTTCGGGCCTGGAGTCCGGGAGGTCGCCTTGCTGCGCCTCCAGGACCACCTCCTTCTGGCTCAGCCTCTTTCAGGACTCCGCCTCGGCTTCGTCCGTAGGGCGGGGGGAGGAAACCGTCGGGAGTGAAAGCCTGTTCATATCCGACGAGTCCAGGGAGCCACTCGACGAATCGTCGAGCTGAGCCTTGGGCGGACTGCATGATTATATTCGGCGTCAGAAGGCACTATGCAATAAAGGAATACCGTGAGTTATTCTGGTAACCGGATACTTACGATTTCGCCAGGGGCTTGGCCCTGTATGGCCACTCCTCTCCGCCGTCTTCGGCGTCGGAGGCGTAGTCTGGAAGAAGGGTCTTCCCCTTCTTGGACCCTCTGGCCTCCCCAGTTGGGGCGGCCTTCCTTTTCTTTCCTCCCCCCATTGGAGGGGGAGAGGCTTCTTCTTCCTCCTCCTCGTCTTCAGAGGAGGAGTGCGCTTCGGGGTCGTTGGGCGATGAGTCCGACACCACCAGTCGCCCGGAGCTCCTTCGAGTTCCCGTGGCCTTCTTCTTGGCCTTCTTCTCCGGCACCATGTGGGGTGCCTGGACCAGCAGCTTCGTCAAGCGGGCGTCTGCTGGGTCTTCGGGCAAAGGAGCCGGATAGTCGATCTGCCCGACCTTCTTCTGCCAGTCCTGTTAAAGGAATGGGAGTTTAGATCCCGCATAGTGTCAAACTATGAAAAACAAATACCCTATAATGGGTAAACTAACCTTACCGCGCTGGCTTGGCGCTTCGCGCAGAATCCGCGATCCTCGGTAGTGGGAGGGTGGACCTCGGAGCTCTTGAAAAGCACCTTCCAAGCATCTTCGTGCATTGTGTCGAAGAGCCTGGACAGAGTTTGGTGCTGAGCCGGGTCGAATTCCCACAGATTAAAAGCCCGCCGTTGACACGGGAGGATCCGGCGGAAGAGCATGACCTGTACAACGTTGACGAGTTTAACCTTCTTGTCCATGAGGTTCTAGACGCAGGTTTGGAGTCCGGTCGCCTCTTCCGGATTACCCCACGACAGGCCCGTCTCTTTCCATGAGGTGAGCCGCGTGGGGATGCCAGATCGGAACTCGGGGGCCGCTGCCCATTCAGGGTCACGCGGCTCGGTGATGTAGAACCACCCCAATTGCCACCCTTTGATGGTTTCCACCAAGGAGTCCTCGAGCCATATGACGTTGGCCATGTTGCCCACCATGGCGCCTCCGCACTCCGCTTGTCAGCCGCCCACAACCTTCGGCTTGACATTGAAGGTCTTCAGCCATAAGCCGAAGTGGGGCTGGATGCGGAGGAAGACCTCACACACGACGATAAACACCGAGATGTTGAGGATGAAGTTCGGGGCCAGATCATGGAAATCCAGGCCGTAGTAGAACATGAGCCCCCGGACAAACGGGAGAAGAGGAAAGCCCAGTCCACGAAGGAAATGGGGGAGAAACACGACCCTCTCATGGGGCCTGGGGGTGGGGATGAGCTTCCCCTCATCTGGGAGCTGGTGCGCGATGTCGTTGGACAAGTATCCGGCTTTCCTTAGCTTCTTGATTTGCCCCTCCGTAACGGAGGAGGCCATCCACTTGCCTCCCGCTCCGGACATGATTGGAGAAGGTTGAGGTGGGGAGTGCATACTTGGGCGCTGGAGCTCGAGTGCGCAGGAATAGATACGCGAAGGAGGAGGAAGGCGTAGATGGAAAGGGTGGATTCTTATCCCCTTATATGGGCGGCCGAAAGTATGTGCCCCCACCAGCCTAGTAAAACTCGCTTATCTCCCAAGCGCCGCGATGAATGGCGCGGTTGGGTTACCCACGCCCGTATTGATGAGAATCCCGAAATAAGGGGACACGATCTCTTCTTTGACAAGACGTGCCAAGGAAACCGCCTCGCTAAACATGCTGAGGTGGGACAGTAAAATGATTCAAATAAAGGCTTGGCTGTGGCATGATGTCACGCTACGGAATACGTTAGCAGATTAGATTTGTGCGAATATTATTCTCTCTACGGTGGTATGTGGAAACTATTTTGTAGAGCCGGACACTATCCTTGTGTTCAACATCTTCTATGAAGTATTTGGAGGAGGAACCCGCCTTGCAATGCCAAAGACAATTTGCGCGCCGGGCTCATCGTCATTGAAGCCTGGTTCAGGGGCTACTGAGGGGGTCTTGGATTATGGGGTGTCTGGATGGCCGGACTCCCGGACTATGATGATACAAGATTGAAGACTTCGTCCCGTGTCCGGATAGGACTTTCCTTGGTGTGGAAGGCAAGCTTGCCCATACGATATGTAGATATCCTCCCATTGTAACCGACTCTGTGTAACCCTAGCCCTCTCCGGTGTCTATATAAACCGGAGAGGTTTTAGTCCATAGGACGAACGACAATCATACCATAGGCTAGCTTCTAGGGTTTAGCCTCTCTGATCTCGTGGTAGATCAACTCTTGTACTACCCATATCATCAATATTAATCAAGCAGGAGTAGGGTTTTACCTCCATCGAGAGGGCCCGAACCTGGGTAAAAACATCGTGTCCCTTGTCTCCTGTTACCATCCACCTAGACACACAGTTCGGAACCCCCTACCCGAGATCCGCCGGTTTTGACACCGACAATGAGGAATTCTTGCTGATGTAAATACTGTTTACAAGAAGGACTCATGAGCATGAAGGTACATCTCCCATATTCACATCATTTACTCTGATGCATATAGCGAAGATACATGTAACACATTGCTTACTCTGTTATGCTTATGCATTCACATGCTCCTATATTCCATATTCACATGATTGCATACATGTAGGGGGAGCCTATGCATGTTACATGTCTTTCCAAAGCTTTACTTATTATTATCTATATCTTTATCTAAAGCTTTGATGTATGTTGCCATCAATTACCAAAAAGGGGGAGATTGAAAGCACAAGTGCTCCCTAGGTGATTTTGGTAATTAATGTCAACATATCTCTTGTTGGACTAACACCTTTACCTAGTATGTTTCAGATAAGTTCAACAATGAAGTGGCATGGACTAGAGGATGTGAAACCCCTTCAAGATGCTAAGGACAAATGATTGGCTCAAGCTCCAAGCACAAGACTCTACAATTTCTATTTTAGTGATCCAAGATCACATTGAGTCTATAGGAAAAGCCAATACTATCAAGAGGGGATGAGGTGTTGCTTAATGGCTTGCTTGCTCAAAGTGCTTAGTGATATGCTCCAAAGCCCCCAACTACCTTATCACATCCACATATGACCCAAACCAAAAGTCCAACTTGGACCTACCGATTCTTTCTATCCGGTGCCACCGAGTTCAGATGTCATAGCCACTGCCACAAACACTAGGCAAATCGGTCTCACCGATAGGGATCTCGGTTTCACCAAGATGGGATTGTAATCTCTATGTATGTATCTATTACCAAAATCGGTCTCACCGAGTTTGTGCAATCGGTCCTACCGAGATTACAATGCAAACTCTCTGTTCCTCTTCGTAACATTTCGGTCCAACCGAGATGAGAGAATCGGTCCCACCGAGTTTGCCTGACCAACTCTTTGTGTGTCCATTACCAAAACCGGTCTCACCGAGTTTGCGTAGTCGGTCTCACCGAGATTACTCGTTATGCCCTAACCCTAACCATATCGGTCCTATCGAGTTGCATGTCGGTCCCACCGAAAATCCTAACTGTCACATTATTTGCTGAATTGGTCCGACCAAGTTTAATGATTCGGTCCCACCGAGATTGGTAAGTTGTGTGTAATGGTTAGATTTTGTGTGGAGGCTATATATACCCCTCCACCCACTCTTCATTCGTAGAGAGAGCCATCAGAACGTGCCTACACTTCCAACATACATTTTCTGAGAGAGAACCACTTACACTTGTGTTGAGGCCAAGATATTCCATTCCTACCATATGAATCTTGATCTCTAGCCTTCCCCAAGTTGCTTTCCACTCAAATATTCCTTCCACATAATCCAAATTCTGTGAGAGAGAGTTGAGTGTTGGGGAGATTATCATTTGAAGCACAATAGCAAGGAGTTCATTATCAACACACCATTTGTTACTTCTTGGAGAGTGGTGTCTCCTAGATTGGCTAGGTGTCACTTGGGAGCCTCCAACAAGATTGTGGAGTTGAACCAAGGAGTTTGTAAGGGCAAGGAGATTGCCTACTTCGTGAAGATCTACCCTAGTGAGGCAAGTCCTTCGTGGGCGATGGCCATGGTGGGATAGACAAGGTTGCTTATTCGTGGACCGTTCGTAGGTGGAGCCCTCCATGGACTCGCGCAGCCGTTTCCTTCGTTGGTTGAAGTCTCCATCAACGTGGATGTACGATAGCGCCATCTACCGGAACCACGTCTCAAAAATCTCCATGTCTCGAAATTGCGTTTGCACACTTCAATCCCATCCCTTTACATTCTTGCAAGTTGCATGCTTTAATTTCCGCTGCTCATACGCTCTTTGCATGCTTGCTTGATATGTATTGTGATTTTAAACTTGTGCCAAAACTCCACTTCAACTTAAAGAAATTAAAAACTGCACATTTCTCACTTAGTGTCTAATCACCCCCCTCTAGACACCTCTTCTCGATCCTTTCAGGGAGGGCCGAGGCAGTCGGGGGATGCTGCATCAACGGTCGCCTGCTCTGCCTCGCGCTCCAGAGCACCCAAATGGCCGGCCTCCGCGGCTTTTCGGGCGCACCCGCGCATCCACTTGTGTCTGGCGGCTGCCAAGGGTGTGGGAAAAAGTCGTGGTGGCCTTGGATGCTCTGGAAAGCTGAGGGGAGAGGGAGGATGTTATGACCTGCGTCACTTATAGCCGGTGGAGGCCCATAGGGCGCGTCTAGTTAGGGGCTTAGCCCAAGTTATCTTATTTTTTATTAGCATTGAGGTTATATAAACAGTTGTAAGACACCCGTTTGGAATTAAGCAATAAGTCATAATCTATTGCCCGGCTCTCTGAGGAGCAGGAACCCTAACCTAGCCGCCTCCTCTCCCATCGCCGCCGCCTCTCCTCCCGCGCGAGACGGCGCCAGCGCGCCGGCCTTGCCCGCCTTCCTCCTTCCCCTACAATCTCCGGCCAAGACCCGGTAGGGCCCTAGTTCCTACCAATTTGGTATCCGGTAGGTCAGGTGCGATCATGTCGTCACGCCGACCACCCCAACCCTCCCACTGCTGACCTCCAGCACCACCCAGCCGGCTGCCGCTGTCGGCGTTCTGGGAACGGGGGTCCCCAGACTTGCCTGCCTGCGGCCTGCGGCGTGGCTCAAGGGGCAGCCTAGCGCGGCCCATCTTCATCAGCGCAAGCTCAAGACCCTCGCGAGGAGCCAAGCCTCGCGGGGCGGACGACAGGAAGCTTACTCAGGCACGGCCTCCTCAGGCTGGCTCGCGAGGAGGTGGAGAGATCAAGGCGGGGTACCTCACGAGGTACCCATGACGTGAGCCGTGATGACTAAGGCCAGTCGGGCGCCAGGCGGGCGCCGACCTGCGTAGAGTCCTTGTTTCTTCTTTGGTGTATAGGGAGCAAGCGCAGACAAGAGCATCAAGCAAAGGCAGCCATTTCGGTGCAACAAGACCAAGACCAGCAGAACGGAAAGATGGAGGTCATCGTGGAGCCCAAGCCGACATCACCACCAGAGCCTTTGGCAGGCGAGGACCAACTTTAGTCAGGATAAGTGTACTAGATGTTCCCCTTCAAAATGGCCAATTGTTGGCGCCCTTCCCGCTCAATTTTTGGGAAGAGGACCAGGGCCTTGCTCTATAAATAGGACTAGCCACCATAGTATAGAGGCATCTGAGGGTCGACAAATCGAACCTTAGTCAGAACCACCAACGCAAGAACCCCTCCCCTCGCGAGGCTGTTCTTCCTTGTATTGATCATCATCAGCCCAAGAGGCAATCCACCACACCACAAACTAGAGTAGGGTATTACACCACAATGGTGGCCCGAACTAGTATAAACCCTATGTCTCTCTTGTTGTTCTTTTCATAGCTTAGATCCTAGCGAGGCGGTGAAGTGCAGGTAGGTAGGGGGCAAAATCTCCACACACACCCCAGTGTTCGAATCTAGAGGGTCTGCTGGAACCCAAAATCCGACATTTGGCGTGCCAGGTAGGGGTGCACCGGAATTCGTCTTCCGCCGCCCTGTTCTTCATTGACCATCGCATCCATGTCGGACGCCCGTCGGGCCCGTGCTGAGCGCCGTGCCGTTCTCGCTTCCTGCGTCACCCAGACGGCCCCCGTCGGCGGGCGCCCCCATCGTTCCCCGTCGCCTGCCGTCAACGCCGTCACCGGCCCGGCGGGGAACGAGCATCAAGCATCGTCCCAGCACCCGTCCATGAGGCGAGACGACCGCACTGCTACTCCCTTGCTCGCTCTGGCTGGTTCTTCGTCCCGCGCGCCCCGCGCGGCCACGGAGGATCGAGCTGCGCTCATCATGGCAAACGAGCTCCTGCGCTACCACCCTGTCGACGACGTCTACGAAGAGTGGCTCGACCGCGTCATCGAGCTCGTCCGCGCTGCAGGGGGCTCCCCTGCGCCGTCTTTCTCGCTGCACCGCGCCCCGCCCCGCACGGGCGATGAAGCTCCGGGGGCACCTCAGTCGCCTCCCCCTCAGGAAGGCGCCCTGGCCCCAAGGCACGTGGCCCCTGGGCGGAACCCGCTCCGTCCGGCGCTAGCGCAGCAAGAGCAGAGCTGCCAAGAGGTCCCTCGCCCCCAAGAAGCTGCCCGAGTGCTCCCTGCTCCGGCCCGTCGCGACCATGCTCCTGTTCCAGCACACCAAGACCCCGCGCTGCTCCCAGCTGCAGCGCATGGGGACCCGCAAGACCAAGCTCCTCGTCACCCAAGGCCTCCTGTGGCCGCAGCAGGCTGCCTCGCCTTCACCACCGAGCTGCACAGCGTCGCGTGGCCCTGCAAGTTCAAGCCAGACCTGCCTCCTCGCTACGACGGCACGACCGACCCTGCGGAGTTCGTCCAGCTCTACGAGTTGGGCATCGAAGTCGCCAACGGGGACGAGAAGGTCATGGAGAACTGGTTTCTCATGGCACTCAAGGATGGGGCCCACACCTGGCTCCTAAACCTGGCCACTGGCACGATCTCTTCCTGGGACGAGATGCGCACCCATTTCATCGCCAACTTCCAAGGTACTCGCAACCGGCCACCCGCCATGAGCGACATGCGCCGTATCCAGTAGCAACCAGGGGAGACCCTGCAGAAGTACATCCAGCGCTTCAACAACGCACGTCTCAAGATTCCCAAGGTGACTGAGGAGGCCATCATCTCAGCCTTCTCCAACAGCGTGCGCGACATCAAGATGAAGGAGGAGCTAGCGATGCATGAAGATTTGTGCACTTCCTTGGAGCTGTTCAACTTGGCGACCAAGTGCGCCAAGGCTGAGGAAGGGCGCCTTTCCCTCCTCGAGCTGCCAGCCGCAGACCCAGAAGAGAAGAAATCCAAGGCCAAGGAAATGAAGCGCAAGGGGGCTGCCGTGCTCGCGGCAGAGCCAGACACCAAGCGGGGCAGAGACCAGCTAGAGTCTTTCAAAGGCAGCCGGTACTATGTGTACCACGACATCCACACCCACAACACCAACGAATGTCAAGATCTCCGAGCCGTGCGAGAAGGGAGGACTGGCCAACGCCTCGACCGCAACGATCGAGGCTACGACCGAGGAGGAGGAAGAAACGCAGGACGCTGGGAAGACCGCGGGCCTCGCCAAGGGTGGCGCGACCGACCTCGCAAGGATCGCTGGCAGGGCCAGCCTCGCGAGGGAGACTGGAGGGATCAGCCTCGTCCACAAGGAAACGCAGGCCTCCCTCCACTGCCGCCGCGGCCAAGGAGAAACGAGGACCATCATCAGGACGAGGGGGCTGGGGGCTTCCAGGAGCCGCGCGCGATCGCCTGCATCCTGGGCGGAGCTCAAGCCCCAGCCTCTCAACGCATCTTCAAGCAGTTCCCCCGCAAAGTGAATGCAGTCCTACCCCGGCTCGAGGCCACGCGCCCTCTTCGGTGGTCAGCGTGCCCCATCATGTTCAGCTTAGCTGATCAGCACAAGTGCGCGGCCACAGCCGGAGTCCTCCCGATGCTTTGCTCCCCAGTCATCAGCAACGTGGAAGTCACCAGGACCCTCATCGACAGTGGGGTAGGGCTCAGCATCCTGTCCGTAGAGACATTCAACAATCTCCAAGTGCCTTACGATTAGCTTCAGCCAACCAAGCCTTTCTCCGGAGTCACCAACGGCTCCACAGTTCCAATTGGGCAGGTCCGCCTCCCAGTCACCTTCGGGGCGCGCAACAACTACCGCACTGAGCTCATCGACTTCGACGTCGCCCACATTCGCCTGCCATACAATGCCATCCTTGGGTACCCAGCCCTCGCCAAGTTCATGGCCGTGACTCATCACGACTACAACGTCCTCAAGATGCTAGGAAGTGGTGGAGTCATCACGGTGCCCTGTGAAGAAAGAGACGCAGTGTGCTCCCTGGAGCGAGCTTTTCAGGCTGCATCACTTGAAGACCCAGATCGCGGGAGCGGGAGGCTCCCTAAAACTGCTCCCAAGAAGAAGAAGATATCACCAGGCCCGACCCCTCGGGAGGCAGGCCCCTCAGGATCTGCGCCTGCTCAGGGGGCACCTCCTTCTGTCGCATAGGAAGGCGCGCCCGGTGCCCTCCTCAAGCAGGGCTTGGGGGCTCCCCCCTGGAGGGCCACCGACCTTGCTAAGGTCACGAGGGAGGCGCTTGGGCACCACTTGGAGGCGTGTTTCAGAGCACGTTTCCCCCAGGAAGGAGCAAGGCAAGGAGGGCCAAACTCTCAGGAGTTTGTCAGTCAGATCACGCAGGAGTTGCAGGAGTCAAGAGTCATGAGTGGAAGCCGCCGCTTACCCGCTGCAACTCTCCATCTAGGCGAGGATGGTGGGCTGCGGTCTGCATCGACATCCCAGGGCTCAACCGAGCTGCCTCTTAGGAGCGCTTCTCGCCCTCACGCGTGGGGTGCTACGAAGGCCTGCCCCACAGCTACGTTCGCATGCCCTATGGCTTGCCGAACACGGCTGCTGTGCGCCAGCACCTCATGGGAAGCATCCAGGAGGATCAGGAGGCCAAGCGTTCAGCAGTCCTGGCGGAGATGGAGATGGTTCGCGAGGAGCCACCAGCGCCTCCGGAGCCTCCCGAGGCTCCTAGGCCTGGGTGCTCGTCAGGATCGGCCTCTGCAGCCCACGACGTCCACTGCTTCAACACCCCTTTGTCTTCAATGTTATCAGGTGACATCCTTCAAGTTTCGTTTCCAGCTGGGAGCGCCCCCAGGGCTGCACTATTCCCAGGCCGCATGGGTCCGTCTCTGCGGCATGTATCCCTTTTGTTCATGCTTTTAGCTCACCTTGTTGGGGGCACCCCTCGGGCTGCATCATCCCCAAGTCGCTCGGGTCAGACCCAGCGGCATGTACCCCTGTTGCGTTTATTTTCGGGCCATGCATTCGACCCATCATGCTTGTTATTTGATGCCTGTCCGCGGCACCTCTTCTTCCTTCAAGTCGTCCGCTTGTGCGTTAAAGGGGGGGGGGGTACCTGAGCATCACGACTCAGGGCTCCTACTGGCCCTCCAGCCCTCACCCTCTGGCTTTGTCCATGGCAAACCAACGATGGCTGAGACCCGCTCGAGGGCCGGGACCCGAAGACGTAGAGCGTTGGCATCTAACCAAGCTTGCACATTAAAGGGGGGGGGGTACCTGAGCATCGCGACTCAGGGCTCCTACTGGCCCTCCAGCCCTCACCCTCTTGCTTTGTCCACGGCAAACCAGCGATGGCTGAGACCCGCTCAAGGGCCGGGACCCGAAGACGTAGAGCATGGGCATCTAACCAAGCTTGTGCGTTAAAGGGGGGGGGGGTACCTGAGCATCGCGACTCAGGGCTCCTACTGGCCCTCCAGCCCTCACCCTCTGGCTTTGTCCACGGCAAACCAGTGACAACTGAGACCCGCTCAAGGGCCGGGACCCGAAGACGTAGAGCATCGGCATCTAACCAAGCTTGCGCGTTAAAGGGGGGGGGGTACCTGAGCATTGCAACTCAGGCCTCCTACTGGCCCTCCAGCCCTCACCCTCTGGCTTTGTCCACGGCAAACCAGCGACGGCTGAGACCCGCTCGAGGGCCGGGACCCGAGGACGTAGAGCATCGGCATCTGGCCAAATTTGCAGGAACACATCACAAGTTAAGGCCCAGTGCCAAGCGCAACCCGCCTCGAGGTAGGGCCCCGTGAGTCCTGCGTTGACTCACGGGTGCCCAGATACACCTCCTCAGGCCCTACCGTGCCAGCCACGTGTCAGGGCGGGGCTGTACACGCCCCGGGGGCTCCTCCCAGAGGGGAGCCCCCTCCCACGCACCAGCGGAAGCATCATGATCCGCTGGCTGACGATACTGCCGAGGAGCGGCTATGCCCGTACACATACGGAAGCGCTATGCTCCGCGCTGGTGATAAACAACTGAGGGTGGCCCCCGGCCGCATCAACCTCAGGGAGCTGAGAGCTTAGTGTCTGGCCTCATCGTAACGCCTCCCCTTGGGAGTGCTGCGCGAGGGGGCTGGGCACGGGGGCTGCCCCTGGGTCACGCCCAGATGTACGCCACCCAGCCAGGCCCCTCGGGCCTGGTTCGTCGCGCGTCCCTCCCCGAGCGGAGCCAAGGTACGAAGGCCATTTAGGCGTCAAGGGGGACTCCTGAGCATCGCGACTCAGGAGCCTAACTGGTCACGTAGCCCCTCACTCCTTAGTTCCGAAAGGCTAACGGCGGTTGAGGTATGCGCGGGGCCAGGCTCTGCAGATGTAGAATGGTAGATTTACCCACACATTTCACCTCCCTACTTGCTGTTCGTGCGCCAAGGGGGACTCTTGAGCATCACGACTCAGGAGCCTAACTTGTCACGTAGCCCCTCACTCCTTGGTCCCGTCCTGGTTTCCAGTCGGGGCTAACGGCGGCTGAGGTATGCGCGGGGTCGGGCTCTGCCGGCGTAGAACATAAGCAAGTAGGAAGAGCGCAAATCTCAAGGAATTCAAAAGCAAATATTACAGTCCATAACTGTTATCACTACACCGAACACAAGTTTAAATGCCTCCCCGGGGCACGATGCATGTTGCAGGAGCTGAAAGCAGAACAAGAGCCACGACGGAGTCATTTGTTGGCGGCGGAGCCAGCTACAGGACCGATAGCGCCTCGCTTTGGCTTGGTGCTGAAGGCCCGGAACTTCCCTAGCAGAGCCTCCGCACGACCCTTCACGGCCTCAGCAGCGGCAGCAGCAAGCTCGCCGCTCGTTGGCTCCAGCAGGCTATCGAGGTCGACATTGGGATCGCGAAGGTAGATGTGGGTAAGGACCCGTGTCAGCTGTAGAAGATAGTACACGCGCCTCAGCCTCAGCCTTAGGTCCAAGGCCGAGGGTGACATCTTCAAGAGCACGGACCAGGAAGGGGAGCAGCTTGGCGGAGCCGTTCTCGCCGCCGGCCAGCGGGCTCTCCAGGCCGCTGTCGTAAAGCGTCCTAAGCAAGCCGCGAGCCTTCACCTCCATCTCCGTGAAGGCCTCGCGGTCCTCGGCAAGGACCCACGCCTTGCCGTCCAGCTCGACCTTCCTCGCTTCCAACTCTTGCTCCAGTGCACCCAGGCGGTCACGGTGCTTGTTAAGCTTGGTGCCTCGGTCCTTGACGGCTGCCTCACGAGCCTTCAAGTCTTCCTCCTTCTCTTGGTGAATGTGGACCTCCTTGGCAAGCTGGTCCCGCAGGCCCTGCAGCTCGCTCTCCAGCGCCTTGCAGCGACCTTATGCATTGGCTGCCTCCCCCATGGCAACGTCGCGAGCCGCCTTCGCCTCAATGATGGTCAGTTTCTCCTCGTCGCAGGTCGTCGAGGCCTGAACCAGTGCCGCCCGGATCGAAGCATCGGAGCGAATCCAGCCAGAAGCCAGCTCCAAGCGCCCGGCCACCAAGCGAGGGTCGGCGCCCAGAAGATCTTGCCGCAGCCGGTCCAGTTCAGCAGCAGCACGATCTAGGACAGTGGAAGGAGTCGGAGAGACAACAGTTGGTGGAGTAGGAGGAGAGGACGGCAGCGTAACCACAGGCGGGACTTGCTGCACCCCAACAGTTGTGGAGGTGGCATTAGGCAAGGATACCTCAGGAGTTGCTTGGGCCATGGGGGCTGAGCTCGCCCCAGCCAGCTCCAACAGGCCTCGCAAGGATGACCGGGCAGGAGAATCCCGTGCCTCGCAGTCACCTTCTTCAGCAGACAGAGGCGCCTCCCCAAACGGAACCTCAGGAGCCTCCTTCAGCTTCTTCGCCGCAGGCGCCAGCCTAGCCAAGAGATACAGACATCAAGCCTCAGCGACAAAGCAGGGAATAAAACAAGAATCAAGTACTTACTGGTCGCCGCTCGTGAGCTCGAGAAACCTCCGGCCGTACTTGAATCCCGAGAGCCGGCTGTTGGGATCAGCCTCGAGAGGCTCAGAAGCAGGAGGCGCGTGTGCGGGTCGCCTCGGAGCCAGGGCAGACCCGAGGGGGACCAGTCGAGTCATGCCCTTCTTCTGGATCGGGGGCAAGCTCTTGCCGCCCCGCTCGTCGCCATCCTCTTCGTCGTCGCTCGGCGAGAGGCGGAGAGCGCGGGACCTGCGCCGGGGGAGGGGCGCTCGCGACTCCCCGTCGGTAGCATCAGAGTCAAGCCCTTCCTCCCGCTCCTCTTCTTCCTCCTCTTCGCTGGAGTCACTGGAGGACACATTCACCATTGCCAGGGCCGCCAGGTCCTCGGGAACCTGAGTGGGTACGGGCCCGTCCCCATTGAAGACGAGCATGGAGTCCACCAGCTGCTCCCAATCATCCCGAAGGAACAGGGGTACAGGGGCGCCCTCCAACCTCGCCACGTCTCCTCCGACCAAAGACTGGAGGACCGCGTCCAGATCTTCGTCGGCCAAGACCACGGGGCTCAGCGGGGCCTCCACATCGGAAGCGAGTACTTACGAAGCTGGGCCACCTGATGCTCTAGGAACTCCCATAGGAGCGACGCACCAGTTAGCTTTGCCGCCGCCATGTTGCCCGGCCTCAGATCTGCATCCATCTTCTCCAACACCGGCTTCGCGTGGGGGTCCACAAGTTCCACGCGAGACCAATCATCGGAGCTCGTGGGCTGCTCCGTGGGAAGAATCAGCCGAGGGTGGATGCGCCCGGCATCTACCATGACCCACTTGCTCCTGAAGCCCTCAATCCTCTTCCCGGGCATTGAGATGGCATTGGAGCCGCCATACACGACAAAGCTCGCGCACGCGGAGAGGGGACCACAGAAGGCCGGAGGGAGAAGTAGTGGCGCAGCAAGGCCACTGAGGGTTGCACTCTGACGTGTGCCTCGCAATAGTAGGCGAAGATCGCCAGAAGAAGAACAGAGTTGGGATGGAGGTGCATAGCTTGCATGTTGTAATGGCGGAGGACAAAGAGGAAGAACTCAGAAAAGGGAGGCACCAGACCGGCAGCAATGGCGCTCACGAAGAGCGGATAGAAGGTGCTCCCTTGGCCCTCAGGAAGGGCGGAGGCGGCCTTGAACACCTTTTCCCCATCGATACCTTGTGCCGCCACTAGCCGGCGCATCCGGGCAAGGCTCGTCTCCGACACGTTCGGCGAGTCCAAGGCGGGCGAGTACCAAGCTTCGGCCGGAGTCTAGCGAGGCGCCATGTCTTGCTAGGGCACGCGGTCAAAGTAGATCTGAAGATTTTGGAGGTAGAAGGGAAGGGCGCAAGAAAGGGGATCTGAGCAATGACCGGAGGAAGCAAGGAAAGCAAAGCCTAGGCATATGTCGCTCTTTTGTCGATTCACACAGTTGCTAAGCCACCCACGACCTATCAACCGCCACGCGGCGCCCAAGGCCGCAGGCTGTTAGGGCCCGCGACACTTCGCACTTGCCCCTTCGCCTCTCTGCTCAGCCAAGTCCGGGCGCGCCTTGGGCCCGGGGGCTACTGTCGGCGTTGTGGGAACGGGGGTCCCCAGACTTGCGTGCCTGTGGCCTGCGGCGTGGCTCAAGGGGCAGCCCAGCGCGGCCCATCTTCATCAGTGCAAGCTCAAGACCCTTGCAAGGAGCCAAGCCTCACGGGGCAGACGACAGGAAGCTTCCTCAGGCATGGCCTCCTCAGGCTGGCACACGAGGAGGCCGAGAGATCAAGGCGGGGTACCTCACGAGGTACCCATGATGTGAGCCGTGATGACTAAGGCCAGGCGGGCACCAGGCGGGCGCCGGCCTACGCAGAGTCCTTGTTTCCTCTTTGGTGTATAGGGAGCAAGCGCAGACAAGAGCATCAAGCAAAGGCAGCCATTTCGGTGCAACAAGACCAAGACTAGCAGAACGGCAGGATGGAGGTCATCGTGGAGCCCAAGCCGGCGTCACCACCAGAGCCTTTGGCAGGCGAGGACCAACTTTAGTTAGGATAAGTGTACTAGATGTTCCCCTTCAAAATGGCCAATTGTTGGCGCCCTTCCCGCTCAATATTTGGGAAGAGGACCAGGGCCTCGCTCTATAAATAGGACTAGCCACCATAGTATAGAGGCATCTGAGGGTTGACAAATCGAACCTTAGCCAGAACCACCAACGCAAGAACCCCTCCCCTCGCGAGGCTGTTCTTCCTTGTATTGTTCATCATCAGCCCAAGCGGCAATCCACCACACCACAAACTAGAGTAGGGTATTACACCACAACGGTGGCCCGAACTAGTATAAACCCTATGTCTCTCATGTTGTTCTTTTCATAGCTTAGATCCTAGCAAGGCGGTGAAGTGCAGGTAGGTAGGGGGCAAAATCTCCGTGCGCACCCCGGTGTTCGAATCTAGAGGGTCTGCCGGAACCCAAAATCCGACAGCCACAGCCAGCGCCACTCCATCGCCGATGCCCATCACCTCCGCCGCACCGGTTCCCACCGTCTTCACCCCGGAGGAAGTCACCGGAGCATTGCACGATCTCGCCACCGCGATCCAGGGGATCCACCTCTACTTGGCTGGGCCCTACGAGCTGCCGCCGGCCGTGCCACCAGCTGCCGCCATCGGGCCGTGGCTTCTTCCATGGCAGCCGCCACACCCAGCGGCCTCCGCCGCGCTCGCCGAGCCACTGTAGCCCCAGCTGCAGCTGCCGCCGCAGCCCACCACCACCCCGCCCTGGCTGACATGGCCAATGCAGGCCCTGGCTGCCGTGGCTGATGCAGCCCCTGGCTGTCTTGGCCGACACAGGCCCTGGCGGCCCCCACTACGCCCGTCGCCCCGCTGCAGCAGCAGCCACAGCTCCCGGCGCCACCATCGATCAGCTCCGGGCCAGCTACAACCGCTCCTATGGGAGTCCCGATCCACCAGGGCCGGTTCCCGTCCTCATCATCACTGCTACCGGCCTGGTTGGCCGGTTGTCGCCGCAACCAGTCTACACGATGAACTTGGAACCCACCCTGCAGTACGGCGGGTCCTCCAGTGCCGTTGGTCCCTACGCTGGCCTTGATTTGCAGCTGTTCCATGGGGGGCCCCCTGTGTCCACCGAACCAGCGCCGCGCCACTCACTACTCCGCACCGACGCACCGTACTCCCACGGCGGTCAAACCCATACACCGTCGCGCTTTGTCACCTACGATGCCACCAAGGACCCCCTCAATTGGCTGAATTAGTGTGATCAGTTTTTCCCGGGGCAACGCACACTCACGTCAGACCGCACCTGGCTCGCCTCATATCACCTTCGGGGCGCCGCACAAACATGGTATTACGCCCTCGAGCAGGACGAGGGAGGCATGCCCCCATGGGAGTGATTTCGCAAGCTATGCCTCCTTCGCTTTGTGTCATAGATACGTGGGAGCCGACTGGTGGAGCTAAGCCGCCTTCCCTTCACCTCCACGTTGCAGGACTTTGCCGACCGCTTCCAGGCCCTGGCGTTCCACACGCCCGGCATGACGGCTCGCCAGTGGGCCGAGCTCTTCATCGGCGGTCTACCAGATCATATCTGCGAGGACGTGGTGCTTCGGGGACCCCAGGACCGCCAAACAGCGATGTACTACGCCCGCGCTTTCGAGTGTGTCACGCAAGCCTTGCAGTAGGCGGCACCGTCTCGGGGGACCCGACAGGAAGCCAGGCCGCCCCCGTCACCACATGTGTCAGGCCGCCCGCCTTCGTCGCTCTAGCAACTACCACTACGGCTGCAGCGTGGCCTTCCACCGGATCTCCCCAGCCGAGCAGCTCCAGCGCCGTCGCCAGGGTTTTGCTATAACTACGATGAGCCCTATGTGCTGGGCCATGTCTGACCAAGACTGTTATACTTGGAGGCGGCTGACTATGTCGAGGAGGACACAGCCGCCGATGGGCTTAGCGACTTGCCCACCCCAGCTGCTGCGGAGGCCCCACCGATAGCCGCTTTTGCAACAGCTCTGGTAGTCTCCGTCCATGCAACCACGGGCATCCGAGATGAGCGGATGATGCTCTTGCCGGTGATGATCCACGGCGAGCTCCTGGTGGCTGTCGGAGTAATGGGCCACGGGTAGGCCAACCCGAGCCCTAGGACCTTTCAAGACATCGGGCAGGCTGCGCCCCTCATGACGAGTCCCTGGGACGACTCCAAGAACCGAGTCCCAGGGACGACTCCAAGTTATCTTGAGTCCCAGACGGCGACTCCGCGACAAGCCGAGTCCCAAATGGCGACTCCAAGACAAGCCGACTCCTGGCCGACGACCTCTAGAGAGGCCGGCTATGGAGAGTCGGCCCACGACTCCACCCTCGTCTCGAAGGACGAGGTGGGATACGGCCATGGCATGTCCGTCCCCCCTGCTTACGACGGGCCGACATGGCTACAGTGAGCCGTATCGCTAGAGATCTCCGGCGAGGCGCAGCACTGTTGTCATCCCTGCCCTGACCTCAGCCACAGTAGGCGGCGCACTGTGCCCACGACGCCGGCCTGTACGACCCAAGGGCGGCGGGGCCGCCCGTCAATGGGTAGACCGAAGACGGCATGAGTGCCCTGGACACAGACCGATGGGAGTCGGCCCCCTGGAGTCGGCCGACCTCTCCCCCGGGCCCCGCACGCCATAAACCAGATAAGATGGGGAGTGGCGACAGTGAACGCACGCCAGACGGTGGTGCTGTAGCCATGACCACATGACCAAGCCAACATCATCAGGAGTACCGCTACAGTCTCAGGCCTGTCCGTGGGGCCCGCCAGTCGGCGGGCCCCGGTAGTCGGTAGGAAGGACGACGGCCTGAGGGACAGAGGACTGGGACCCGCTCCCAGCCGGATTACTATTGTACCCCTGGGTGGTAGGCCTATATAAACCCCCCGGGAAGCCCATGCAAAGGGTTCAGACCCAGATAGGAAGAGACCTTAGATCACAGGAAGGAGAAGCTAGCCTTGCCTTCTCCTACCTACAGAAACAGCTCCAGGAGCACCATTGTAACCACTTTGCCATAATGACCATGCGAAGACCCCGCAGAGCAGCAGTAGGGGTGTTATCTCCTCGGAGAGCCCTGAAGCTGGGTAAGTTCCACCGGCGTGCATGTCTTTGCCTCATCCCGCTTCCAGGCACCGGCGACATTCTACTCGCTCCCACCATGATAAGCCATCCTTTGGCATATGTTGTACCCAACCCCCGACATTTGGCGCCACCGTGGGGTGAGGTGCACCGTCGTCCAGAGATCTGCTCTGGACGGGAACCCTTTTCCTCCCTGGCGAGTGCAGCCAGCCCGGCACGCCAGATGGAGTTTGCGCCGACGCGCTGCGCGACGCTGATATCGCCTGCGCGGCCAGCAGCCTCGCTAAGCATATTGGTGAGGTTGGCCTCTCCGACGAGCCTGCGTTCGACGCAGGCACGAGCGGCCCCGAGAGCCTCCTCGCGGGTCTCCTTGACCAACTCCACGTCACCGGCGAGCCTGCCGGGGACCTGGAGTCCATAGGATCCACCGACCCGATGCTGGTCGACTCCGACACCGCGTCGCTCGATGCGTTTCCCACCAACATGGTGGTCTACGACGAGCCGCTCCCTTACGCGGGGAGCGACGGAAGCACCGTCACGGAAGTTCTCGTCCTCAATAACGGCGAACGTTCTGGTGAAGGAGCGCATGACCCGCTCGACGCGGCTCTGCGAGACCTTACCGCACTGATTCCGGGAGACGCTGACGCCGAGACGCTGGAGGCACGCCGCCTTCAGCTTATTGAGGGTGCGAAGAAGTTGGCAAGCATGAGGCGCTTGTCAGAAGCGTACCAGCGCGAGATGGATCGCGCCGTGGGCGGCTCGCCGGCTCCGACTGGGCCTAGCCGCCTAGGCGCGGTCCGACAACGCGGCGTGGCAATCGCCAATCTATTCGGGGCTGATCGCCCTGTGTATGCCACGCCCGTGGAGAACATCCGCGCCGCCCAGGCGGCGGCAGACGAGCTCGACAACTTCGAGGGCGAAGAGCACCGCATGATGACGGAGCGAGTTCAGCAGCTCCTCGATGCGGCCGCCGTGCAGAACGAGGTCGGCTGCCGCGCAGAGGCGCCGCAGCGACGAAATGACGACCCGCCGCCCCGCCGAGACCAAGGCGCGACGTCCCGGACGCCGACTGGCGGGGCCCGTAGAAAGAAGGACAAGGAGCCGGCTATCAGCCATAGTCGGACTCGCATCACCATCGAGCGCGACCAAGAAGGCCGCCCCAAAGTGGTGGAACGGCGGGACGACTATCTGCCTCCCCCTCCTCGCAGAGAAAGGCGAGTCTCCCCGTCGCCCGTGGAACATCTGAATCTCGGCGACCGTCTCGGCCGCCGAGAGGGAGTCGGAGAAAACGACGCCCGCCACCGGATCGACCGACTCCACCGGTCCCTGGCGCTGGAAGAAGAAGACGAGTTGGGTCCACCCTGCTTTGGGCCCCGCATCCGAGATGAGCCCTTTACCAAAGCGTTCACGCTCCCCCGAGACACGCCCAAATATACCGGCACCGTGAAGTCGGAAGACTGGCTGATCGATTACTCCACAGCCGTCAATATAGCGAACGGCAACAAGCGTGTTGCCGTAAGATATGTCCCGCTCATGCTCCAGGGCTCGGTCCGGACATGGTTAAACAGTTTGAAGCCTCGCAGCATAAACAGCTGGGTTGACTTCACCGAGGCCTTCGTCCGCAACTTTACGAGCACGTACAAGCGACCTCCCAAGCCTCGCCAACTCTCCCTGTGCGTGCAAGGTCCCAACAAATCCACTCGCGACTACCTCATGCGCTGGGGCGAGCTCCGGAACTCCTGCGAAGGCGTGCACGAGGTGCAGGCTATCGAGTACTTTACTGCCGGGTGCAGAGAAGGCACCCTCCTCAAGCACAAGCTTCTCTGCGACGAGCCGGAGACCCTCGATGAACTATTGATCACGGCGGACAAGTACGCCACAGCCGACTCCTCCATGAAGGCGGAGATTCAAGTCAGCGCGACTCGCAAAGTCTCTCCTCAGGCTCCAAGAACTCCGGCTGGGGACTCCAGTCGGCGGCAACAGCAGAACGACCACAAGCGCAAGGCCACGCAGTCGGCCTCCAACAGCCGGCAAGTGGCGACAGTCGAAGACCAACTACCGGAGGGACCGCCTCCGACGAAGCGGCAGAGGGGCGGCAAGTCCAACTGGTTGCCGGCCTTCTCCTACGAGCAGAACCTGGATGGCCCCTGCAAGTTCCACAGCGGCGCGAAGCCGTCCAACCACACCACCCGGAAATGCCACTGGCTGACCTGAATCGCAAAGGGAGACAGCCTACTCCCTCCCCCGCCTGCTGGGCCGGCCCCACCACAGCCGCCCACTGTCAGGCCAGTCGGCGCGATACAAGACGAGTTCCCAGATGAGCATGGAGCCTATGTGGTGTTCACCAGTATGGCAGACGACCAGCGCAGTTTGTGCTTTTCACCAACTAACCTCACCACCCTCTTGTGCATCCAAAGAGACACTGATCTGGAAGAATTGGCCATTCCAAGAAATGCCTAGGTGCCTGTGACATTTTGTCAAACACCTTGAGAGCATGACCAGATTTGACATGAGTTGTTGTTGGCATTGTGAACTTGGTCTCCTGACCAAACCACCTTGTCCCTTGATCTTCCCTCTATCACTAGCCTAGTTCTGTTGCTTGCCAACCTCACTTGAGACCTCTAGCATGCCACGGCATTTTATCAAACACCTTCTGTGCGTGCACTGGACGCGCCCAGAGCGCGCGTATTGCACGAGCCGCGCCCGAGCCGACACGTCGCGCCCCTGGTTTTTGGCCCGCTCTGTAACGCCACGCCATGCACTCCCCTTCTCACAGCAACGCGCCAAGCCGCCCTGGAAGCCTACAGCGCCGCCGTCAGAGCTCTTGGAGGCACGCCGGCGTCCGCAGCGCACCCCTGCCTCCGTAGGTGCCGACAAGCCGCCAGCGCTTGCCACCTGCCTCCTGGAGCAGTGCGAGCTCATCCACAGCCTCGTCCTCTAGCGCTCGTCGCCGCCACGTCACCCAAGCTACAGAAAGGTGGTTCGCCGTCGTCCTTATCGCCGGCCACCTCGGAACCGACCTCCACCGCCTATATAAGCGCCCCGGAGCTCAATCGAGTCCTCGAGCAGCCTCAAATGATCCTCCTAGAGCTACCTTGGCCAGCAGTCGAGGAGGAGAAGGCCATCTTCCCCGAGTTCGGCCGGTTCGGTCGCCGCCAAGTCCCGGCCGATTCAGTCGCCACCAGTGTCTCCCCCTCTCCACTCTCTCCACCAAGAGCTCTCCCTCCCTCTCGCAAGTGCAACCCCACGCTCAATTTTGGTCGGAAACCACCGCAGCCCCAAACTCACTTTGTCCCCGGAGCCTCCTCCGCCGCGAAGCTCGCCGCCGGCAGCTCACGCCGTCCCCGCCAACCCAATGACCAGTGGGAGGACCGCCCCAGCATAGCGGATCCATCCCCACCCTCAGGGGCCCGCGAGGAGCCGCCAAACGCCGGCGACGATCGCCGGAGTCCCCGCCTCTGTTCGGCCAGAGGAAGAAGAGGGAAGGAGACTGGTCAAACCTGACTAGTGGGCCCCCTGGACCCACTGTCAGTGACCCCGCCCCAGTCCACGTGGGTTAAGTGGAAGCGTAATTCCAGGAGACGTCTTCGACGTGTACGAGTTTATTTGAAACGTTTTCTTTTCTGTTTATTTTTTTAAATAACAGATTTTGACCAAACTTTGACTGGCTATATCTTATTAATTACAACCCCAAATAAATTAATTCTTTGTCCTACCTCTCTCAAATTTTGTCTAGTTTATTTTAAGATTTATTTGAAAATTTTTCAAAACAACTTTTTGTGCTGTTTTTACTTTGTGTGTTAATTCATTTATATTTTCAAAAATAGGATTTTTGAAGAGAGGAGAATTATTTCAAGAGTTTGAATGCACCCTGCCTTCCCATGACCTGAATGCAAGCATTCTGAACCCCCGGAATAATATTTTTGTGTGTTCGTTGACACGTTTATAACACCACCTCATTTCAGAGAAACTTGTTATTTCATGTGATACGATCATTTGCATGAATGCTTATTAATGATTTCCATGCTGTTGGAAATGAACACACTTGTGATGATGATCATCCTCATGTGCCTTGCCTGCATACCGGAAGGAATCCGGGAAAACCTCTGCCTTGGGTAGGCATGAGTTTGTCGCCGGTCTCCGTCGGGACGGGTATGTCCGGTATGGCATGGTAAGGTATAATGAGCGGTGACTCTGTTGGTTGAAATATATTCGTTATGCTAATCATGCAGGGAAATACTTAAACCTCCTGAGTCGACCCTAGACCGAGTCTTGTTCCAGTAACCCCCATACTTGTCTCGTACTACCACTCGTCTCTACAACAAGTAGAGTACGGTTCAGTAAGTTGTCAACCTCTTTCTAGGACACACCATACAGAGAGGCCAGGGTGGAAGATACCGGTTGTAGCTGGTAGGCAGGTCACCTGGTCCGGGGGCATGGGTGTTTCCGGTTGAGACCGAGAGGGGAGGCCACCCCTTAGAGCGCGCAATATAAATTTGATCCCATGCTATGCGAGGTTGTAGCCTCACCACTTAGAGTTTGCTTGACAGGTGTCGTGGGTGATTCCAGACACGTGTAAGTTAAGCCGGTGTGTGCAAGATAGGTGTGTTTTCAACAAAAAGACCGTAGACGGAATTAGTTTCGATCGACTAAAGGAATCCGTTACTTGTGGGTAAAGAGTACACCCTCTGTAGAGATTACACCCATTCAAATAGCCGTGTCCATGGTTAAGGATTACAGTCTGGGATGGGTCAAGTGTCGGTCTTAGTGTCGGCCTACGGAGGTGAAACTGTTAAACCAGGACTGGAAACACTACTTGTGTTTTATGAGGATTATGATTATTATTTTCGTTGTGAGCTAACCCGTGATATTTTTGGTATTATCGAATATCCCTGGGATGGTTTTACCTTCGGTATATTCACTATGATTGTTTCTTTTAAAGCCCTTTATGTGGTGTCGCTCAAACGCCCGACTGTGGCATTTCTTTTAAAGTCCTTTATGTGGTGTCGCTCAGACGCCCGACTGTGGAATTTCTTTTAAATCCCTTTATGCGGTGTCGCTAAGACACCCGACTGTGGCATTTCTTTTAAAGCCCTTTATGTGGTGTCGCTCAGAGGCCCGACTGTGGCATTTCTTTTAAAGCCCTTTATGTGGTGTCGCTCAGACGCCCGACTATGGCATTTCTGTTAAAGCCCTTTATGTGGTGTCGCTCAGACGCCCGACTATGGCATTTCTTTTAAGGCCCTTTATGTGGTGTCGCTCAGACGCCCGACTGTGGCATTTCTTTTAAAGCCCTTTATGTGGTTTCGCTCAGACGCCCGACTGTGGCATTTCTTTTAAAGCCCTTTATGTGGTGTCGCTCAGACGCCCGACTGTGGCATGTTTGTTATTTATTTCATAATTTTAATATTGCTAAGTTATTGCATATTCACAATTAACATGCTTGTACGCATCAGAGTTTTATTTATCTTTTGTGACTGACGTCATGAGCTTAAAATATTTTCAGCACATCATTGTTATATTATACCCGTGTTCATAATGTTTGCGAGTACATTCAAAGTACTCACTGGCTTATCCCTGGCTATTGTCTTGGCCAGATTTCTTCCGCGGAGAGGAGCGACCTTGATGACAGCCCCGGAACCCACGTAATGGTAATAGCAGCCTCGCGAAGATAGGAGTTAACCTGGTCAGCTGTTCCCGTGGGAAATGGAGTCCCATAGACACTGATGATTCACAACCCGCTTCCGCCATCAACCACTAGAAACCATTTGTTGTACTCATAGACCAGAATGGTCTTGTACTACATATGTTGTTTTTTTCTTGGAATTTCTGTATCAGGTTGGTGCCTCATCAGCTAACAGTTATCCTGGGGCTGATGAGCACAAGGGCCATTTTCTGGGAATTAATACCCGGAGAATCGGTCGCCACAAACTTGGTATTAGAGCCAGGCTAACCATTGGCTAATCCTATCTTAGCCAGGTCGAAAAACTTAGGCAAACCAACCCACCAGACCCTAACCAAAACCCCAGCCAAGCTTCCCGTGCAAGATAGCCACACAGTGATCCCGACACTTTTGGCAGTCGGTGCCCAACCTATCAATTTAGCCTGTCGATCACGTGCCAGTGACCGATGCCTATAATGTCTTATTCGCAAGCGTGCAAAGGAAGACTCCGTCCCCTTTTTCTATAAAAAGGGCACGCTAGCCCCAACCCAGCACAGCCTCTACCCCAAACTGAGCCATAATGCCAGGTCCCGTCATGCACAACGAGACCACATCAACCAACCTTGGAGGTTTTGTGACCATACTCGCAAACCTCACCCGTCGTGCCTATGCGTTAGAAGAGCCCCCAGAATATGTTGTGTACCAAGGACCCATGGGCGGTGAAAGCCGTCAATTCTGGGCCACTGTGCACATCTACGGTAGGGGTCTATCTCTAGAACGCCCCTACAGGTTCACCGAAAGAACAACTTCCTTCGAGCCACAAGCCATCCAGCTAGCTGCTCGAGAAGCTATAGTTCAACTTCGGCAGTTGTCGCCCAGAGTTAGCTGTTGCTCGTTCTACTACTACCCCAGGCGTGAAGGGTATGGTAGACCACCCCAAGTTGCCAACGGAGATCACGAGACAGATCCCGCATTGTTGCACCTAGTGTGCTATGTAAGTGCACTAGAGGCACTATTCGACCAGATCACCATTGATCTGATCGCAGTTCGAGGAGAGCTGGTTCGTCGAGCCCCACCAAGAAGAGAAGACGAGCCCGACACCGACAACCCAGTCGTGCTGTTCGAACACCCGATCGAAACCCTGAGATCAGCTCCAGCCGCCAACCGAGATGCTTTGATGACCCCAGAAGTGCTTCATCGCCTTTTGGGAGCACACTCCAACGGGGTTGTGGCTAACAATCCCCATGATGGTCATCATTGCTACCCCAATCCTACAGTTCCTCCACCATCTCCGGATAATTCCAACGGTGAGAACCGTGGAGAAGCCTCGACATCCCCCAGGAACACCCGTTTAGGCATAAACGAGGTAGACTAAGCCGTACGAGTAGTACCGAGTATCAGTGTATCCTCACTTCGCAATCGTGCAACCTTGTGAATAAACGCAGCCTGTCGTTGTGCCTCTGTTTTTAATAGTAGCCTTGCGTATTTTGTCAGCGCATAGTTGCATATTTTCCGGGCACAGCTACCAAAACCAACCTCGACGACAACCATAGTAACACGTCTCTTTATGAGATATGTGTATCTCTGACACTGACCCGACCTTTGGAGCTAAGCTGGCAAATTTATTACCTTTCACCACGGTAAAATGACCCAGCTCCATTGCTATATAAAGGCCACCTCGTGACCTTACCAAGCACCCCACACCTTGTGCACCACCCTCACAACCTTTTCCTGTCATGCCGAGCCCCAGTATTTATCTGAGAACCCAGATGCAACCCCAGGTAGCTTTGTCAAAATATTGTGGGACTTTACCTGCAGTACCATGGGTTCTACCCAGCCACCCCAGTACGAGCTGTTCAAATCGAGAATCACCCCTTCCACCTCGGAATATTGGGCAGCAGTACACATCCCTCCCATAGACCCCAACCAAGATCCAACGGAGGTTTCCTTCGTGGGGAAATCCATGCCGACCCCACGCTTGGCCATAGAAGCTACTACAAATGAAGCAATTGCTCGCCTTCGATCCACAGTACCCTATGCCCGCGAGCGAGGATATTATTACTTTCTGAGCCATGCAACACCTGGGGGAGTAACGACTTTTCCCGGTGGACGGATTGAGAAAGACCCAGTACTGGCCAACCTTATCCAGTACATCATCGCTCAAGAGCATCTGAACCAGCGAGTAATGGATTATCTCCAGAGTCTCACTGATCTGAACCCTCAGGTTGCCATGGGCAGACCACTGAGACCCGATCCGGAGAGATGCATACATCGACTGGTCAATCCACTTCCTCCGATAGAATAGGAGCGTATTCTATTGCCAGAGACTTTTTCTCGAGACCCCGTCCAGTTACCATCCTCATTTTAGACGTCACTGCTGTGTTTGTTATTGCAGCATTTATTATTACGTCGTAACTTATGCATGGTACCTCGAATTTGTGCGACGAGTCGTATATTTAGTTTCTACTAGTATGAGTAGTTTTCTTCGTGACTAACTTGTGTAACCACAAAAATCCTAGAATGAGATTTCTTTTCCCTGAGTTGCTGCATCATTTATCCCCTCACTACATGGATTAATTTTTATTCACGCAGCACCACGGCAGCAGACTCACAACCGCTCGAACACGTACGGAGTATTTGTTTTTCACAACGGCTCTTAGCAAATCTCGAGGATGAGATTTTTCTTAAGGGGGGTAGTAATTGTAACACCCCAAAAATTTAACCAGGTTTTAGTTATTAAAATTTTGCCAGGAAATAATTTTTTACTTTCTGGGCTCCCTTTTGATTTTTTGGACCATTTCTCTCTCTTGTTATTATGAAGTTTTTCACAAAATAAAACCCTTCAAATATGTTAGTGGACTTGTTTAACCACTCAAGGAAAACTTTTCTTTTATTAGTATAACTAATTACTTAATTAAATTGCTTGATCTTTAGTTTCTTGAAAAATAGTTTTTCCAAAATTATATGGCCATATTTGAACTACAACCATTTGATAAATTCACCTGAAAATCCAACCAAAATTTGGAGATGTCATGTGATGTCTCTAAATCACTTTTGTGCATTAATATATTTGTTTCATGAAATATTTTGAGCTCTACACCCAATTTTCTTCTCTGGTCTAGTGGGGAATTTTGCACTGCAACTCATTTAAATATTTCTTTCTAGCTTCCACCAAAATTATGGGATGTCAGTAGGAGCATATGATTCCATTATATGCAAAAATCAAGGGATGTTATTTGAAATTTTGAGTGAATCAACCTCATCTTCATTCTGGTCAAACATGATGGTTTGTACATCAACCATATTCTTGCTTGCTTTTTGGCCCTTGATTCTTTCCCCAGCTTGTAGACCACCCTACAAAACCCCTAAGTCCAGGAGCATGCAACCATTGGCATAATTTTGGTTCATAAGATGATGCCATTTACCTCCTGTCCAGAATTGAAGTTCTGCAAAACTTGCACTAGCAAGTTTGTGCTTTTCACCAACTAACCTCACCACCCTCTTATGCATCCAAAGAGACACTGATCTGGAAGAATTGGCCATTCCAAGAAATGCCTAGGTGCTTGTGACATTTTGTCAAACACCTTGAGAGCATGACCAGATTTGACATGAGTTGTTGTTGGCATTGCGAACTTGGTCTCCTGACCAAACCACCTTGTCCCTTGATCTTCCCTCTATCACTAGCCTAGTTCTGTTGCTTGCCAACCTCACCTGAGACCTCTAGCATGCCACGACATTTTATCAAACACCTTTCGTGCGTGCACTGGACGCGCCAAGAGCGCGTGTATTGCACGAGCCGCGCTCGAGCCGACATGTCGCGCCCCTAGTTTTTGTCCCGCTCTATAACGCCACGCCATGCACTCCCCTTCTCACAGCAACGCGCCAAGCCTCCCTGGCAGCCTACAGCGCCACCGTCAGAGCTCTTCACGGCATGCCGGCATCCACAGCGCACCCCTGCCTCCGTAGGTGCCGACAAGCCGCCAGCGCTTGCCACCTGCCTCCTGGAGCAGTGCGAGCTCATCCGCAGCCTCGTCCTCTAGCGCTCGTCGCCGCCACGTCGCCCAAGCTACAGAAAGATGGTTCGCCGTCGTCCTTATCGCCGGCCACCTCGGAACCGACCTCCACCGCCTATATAAGGGCCCCGGAGCTCAATCGAGTCCTCGAGCAACCTCAAATGATCCTCCTAGAGCTACCTTGGCCAGCAGTCGAGGAGGAGAAGGCCATCTTCCCCGAGTCCGGCCGGTTCGGTCGCCGCCAAGTCCCGGCTGATTCCGTCGCCACCAGTGCCTCCCCCTCTCCACTCTCTCCACCAAGAGCTCTCCCTCCCTCTCGCAACTACAACCCCACGCTCAATTTTGGTCGGAAACCACCGCAGCCCAAACTCACTTTGTCCCCGGAGCCTCCTCCGCCGCGAAGCTCGCCGCCGGCAGCTCACGCCGTCCCCGCCAACCCAACGACCACTGGGAGGACTGCCCCAGCCTAGCGGATCCATCCCCACCCTCGGGGGCCCGCGAGGAGCCGCCAAACATCAGCGACAATCGCTGGAGTCCCCGCCTCTGTTCGGCCAGAGGAAGAAGAGGGAAGGAGACTGGTCAAACCTGACCATTGGGCCCCCTGGACCCACTGTCAGTGACCCAGCCCCAGTCCACATGGGTTAAGTGGAAGCGTATTTCCAGGAGACGTCTTCGACATGTACGTGTTTATTTGAAACGTTTTCTTTTCTGTTTATTTTTTTAAATAACAGATTTTAACCAAACTTTGACCGGCTATATCTTATTAATTACAACTCCAAATAAATTAATTCTTTTTCCTACCTCTCTCAAATATTTTCTAGTTTATTTTAATATTTATTTGAAAATTTTTCAAAACAACTTTTTGTGCTGTTTTTACTTTGTGTGTTAATTCATTTATATTTTCAAAAATAGGATTTTTGAAGAGAGGAGAATTATTTCAAGAGTTTGAATGCACCCTGCCTTCCCATGACCTGAAGGCAAGCATTCTGAACCCCCGGAATAATATTTTTATGTGTTCGTTGACACGTTTATAACACCACCTCATTTCAGAGAAACTTGTTATTTCATGTGATACGATCATTTGCATGAATGCTTATTAATGATTTCCATGCTGTTGGAAATGAACACACTTGTGATGATGATCATCCTCATGTGCCTTGCCTGCATACCGGAAGGAATCCGGGAAAACCTCTGCCTTGGGTAGGCATGAGTTTGTCACCGGTCTCCGTCGGGACGGGTATGTCCGGTATGGCATGGTAAGGTATAATGAGCGGTGACTCTGTTGGTTGAAATATATTCGTCATGCTAATCATGCAGGGAAATACTTAAACCTCCTGAGTCGACCCTAGATCGAGTCTTGTTCCAGTAACACCCATACTTGTTCGTACTACCACTCGTCTCTACAACAAGTAGAGTACGGTTCAGTAGGTTGTCAAGCTCTTTCTAGCACACACCGTACAGAGAGGCCAGGGTGGAAGATACCGGTTGTAGCTGGTAGGCAGGCCACCTGGTCCGGGGGCATGGGTGTTTCCGCTTGAGACCGAGAGCGGAGGCCACCCCTTAGAGCACGCAATATAAATTTGATCCCATGCTATGCGAGGTTGTAGCCTCCCCACTTAGAGTTTGCTTGACAGGTGTCGTGGGTGATTCCAGACACGTGTAAGTTAAGCTGGTGTGTGCAAGATAGGTCTGTTTTCAACAAAAAGACCGTAGATGGAATTAGTTCCGATGGACTAAAGGAATCCGTTACTCGTGGGTAAAGAGTACTCCCTCTGCAGAGATTACACCTATGCGAATAGCCGTGTCCATGGTTAAGGATTACAGTCTGGGATGGGTCAAGTGTCGGTCTTAGTATCGGTCTACGGAGGTGAAACTGTTAAACCAGGACTGGAAACACTACTTGTGTTTTATGAGGATTATGATTATTATTTTTGTTGTGAGCTAACCCATGATATTTTTGGTATTATCGAATATCGCTGGGATGGTTTTACCTCCGGTATATTCACTATGATTGTTTCTTTTAAATCCCTTTATGCGGTGTCGCTAAGACGCCCGACTGTGGCATTTCTTTTAAAGCCCTTTATGTGGTGTCGCTCAGACGCCCGACTGTGGCATTTCTTTTAAAGCCCTTTATGCGGTGTCGCTAAGACGCCCGACTGTGGCATTTCTTTTAAAGCCCTTTATGTGGTGTCGCTCAGACGCCTGACTGTGGCATTTCTTTTAAAGCCCTTTATGTGGTGTCGCTCAGACGCCCGACTGTGGCATTTATGTTAAAGCCCTTTATGTGGTGTCGCTCAGACGCCCGACTGTGGCATTTCTTTTAAAGCCCTTTATGTGGTGTCGCTCAGACGCCCGACTGTGGCATTTCTTTTAAAGCCCTTTATGTGGTGTCGCTCAGACGCCCGACTGTGGCATTTCTTTTAAAGCCCTTTATGTGGTGTCGCTCAGACGCCCGACTGTGGCATGTTTGTTATTTATTTCATAATTTTAATATTGCTAAGTTATTGCATATTCACAATTAACATGCTTGTACGCATCAGAGTTTTATTTATCTTTTGTGACTGACGTCATGAGCATAAAATATTTTCAGCACATCATTGTTATATTATACCCGTGTTCATAATGTTTGCGAGTACATTCAAAGTACTCACTGGCTTGTCCCTGGCTATTGTCTTGGCCAGATTTCTTGCGCGGAGAGGAGGGACCTTGATGACAGCCCCGGAACCCACGTAATGGTAATAGCAGCCTCGCGAAGATAGGAGTTAACCTGGTCAGCTGTTCCCATGGGAAATGGAGTCCCATAGACACTGATGATTCACAACCCGCTTCCGCCATCAACCACTAGAAACCATTTGTTGTACTCACAGACCAGAATGGTCTTGTACTACATATGTTGTATTTTTCTTGGAATTTCTGTATCAAGTTGGTGCCTCATCAGCTAACAGTTATCCAGGGGCTGATGAGCACAAGGGCCATTTTCTGGGAATTAATACCTGGAGAATCGGTCGCCACACACTACGCCTACGTCAAGATGAAGATGCCAAGTTCCAAGGGAATTCTGACCGTGGCCGGCGACTACAGAAAGTCGTCCGCTTGCACGGCCAAAAGCAGTCGGCTGGCCGAGTCCCTGGTGATCGCAGCTGAGAAACGGCTTCTTGGTCGGGTCGTGGCGATGGCCGGCAAGCAGCCCGAGTTATCGCCCGACCCCAAGGAGTCGGAAGTAGAAGGATCATTCAAGCCGACCAAAGAAACGAAGAAGATACCTTTGGACCCGGAGCACCCAGAGAGGTATGCTGTCATCGGCACAGGCCTTGACAGCAAATAGGAAGGCGAGCTCGTCGATTTCCTTCGTGAGAATCGAGACATCTTCGCATGGTCCCCCCAGGACATGCCTGGTGTACCGACGGAATTCACCAAGCACAAATTACATGTCCGATCTGATATGAAGCCCATCAGGCAGCCCTTGCGCCGCCTGTCAGAAGAAAAGAGAAGAGTTGTTGGAGAAGAAATAGCCCGGCTCCTGGCAGCCGGCTTCATCATGGAAGTGTTTTTTCCAGAGTGGCTGGCAAACCTAGTACTGGTGTTGAAGAAGAACAAGCAGTGGCGGATGTGTATTGACTACACAAGCCTCAACAAAGCCTGCCCCAAGGACCCATTTGCTCTACCGAGAATTGATCAGGTGATAGACTCCACAGCTGGATGCGAGCTGTTGAGTTTCTTAGATGCATATTCAGGATATCATCAGATCAAGCTGAACCCGACTGACAGACTAAAGACCGCCTTCATCACGCGGTTTGGTGCCTTCTGCTACATGACCATGACGTTCGGCTTGAGGAATGCCGGCGCCACCTTTCAGCGTTGCATGCAAAAGTGCCTCCTCAAGCAACTTGGCAGAAATGCCCACGTCTACGTGGATGATGTGGTGGTGAAGACGGAAAAGCATGGAACTCTGTTGGAAGATATCAAGGAAACCTTTGAGAACCTGCGCCGATTCCAGATCAAGCTCAACCCCGAGAAATGCGTCTTCGAAGTACTAGCCGGCCAGCTCCTCGGTTTCCTGGTCTTTGAACGCGGCATAGAGTGCAACCCTGTGAAGATCAAGGCCATCGAGAGGATGGAAGCACCCAGACGACTGTTAGATGTGCAAAAGTTCAGTGGCTGTTTGGCGTCCATCAGCCGATTCATCAGTCGGCTGGGCGAGAAGGCTCTCCCCCTGTATCAGCTCATGAAGAAGACAATCTTTTTTGAATGGACTCCCAAAGCAGACGAAGCTTTTCTCCAGCTAAAGAAGATGTTGACTACTCCCCTGTGCTGGCGGCTCCGACTCCCAAAGAGCCCATGCTCCTATACATTGCCGCCACCAGCGGGGTAGTCAGCACAGTCATTGTAGTCGAGCGCAAGGAGGAAGGCAAGGCGCTACCTGTCCAGAGACCGGTATATTACCTGAGCGAGGTACTGTCGGCCTCCAAGCAGAACTACCCCCACTACCAGAAGATGTGCTACGGCGTGCATTTTGCCGCCAAGAAATTGAAGCCTTACTTCCAGGAGCATCCAATCACCATGGTCTGTACAACCCCACTAGCCGAGATCATCGGAAGCCGAGATGCTTCCGCCCGAGTGGACAAATGGGCCATCGACCTAGCTCCCTACACCATCTACTACGAGCCCCGCACCGCCATCAAGTCACAAGCGCTGGCCGACTTCCTCGTTGATTGGGCCGAGACCCAGTATCTGCCGCCAGCGCCCGACTCCACCCATTGGGGGATGCACTTCGATGGCTCCAAGATGTGCATGGGCCTGGGAGCCAGCGTCGTCCTCACTTCCCCCAAGGGCGACAAGCTCAGATATGCGCTGCAGACCCATTTCGCCGCCTCCAACAATGTGGCCGAGTACGAAGCGCTCATCCATGGGCTCTAGCTTGCCAAAGAGCTCGGCATTCGCCGGATCCTGTGTTATGGTGACTCTGACTTGGTGGTCCAGCAATCATCTGGAGATCGGGACGCCAAGGAGGCAAACATGGCGAGCTACCGATTCCTGGTGCAGCAACTCAGCGGATACTTCGAGGGGTGCGAGTTCCTCCACGTGCCAAGGAACGGCAACGACCAAGCAAACGCCTTGGCACGGATCGACTCCACTCGCCAAGCAATACCATCCGGCATCGCCCTTCGGCGCCTCCTCAAGCCTTCTATCAAGCCGTCACCAGAATCAGATTCAATCTTTGTGCCGACTCCACCTGAAGAAGTCGGATCCGACTCCAAGAAAGACATAGTCGAAGCCGGCCCGGGGACTTCAGAACCCGGCCCGGGGACTGCAGTGGCAAGATCAAAGACTCTAGAGCCCGGCCCGTGGACTGCTCCAGTCGACCCGGGGACTTCGTCAAGTCAGCAAGCGGCTGCGGACTCCAACCCGCCGCCTCCCAGCCCAGCCGCCCTTGTCCAAGTCGCACTAGTAGCAATTGAAGAAATAGTAGCATCCTCATGGGCCCAGCCCATCCTCAAGTTCCTAGTAAACAGCGAGCTGCCAACCGATGAAATCTTAGCTCGGCAAGTGCAACACCGAGCAGCTGCTTATACCATAGTCAACAGAGAGCTGGTCAGGCGCAGCGTCACTGGTGTCTACCAACGCTGCGTCGAGGCAGAACAAGGCCAAGCAATTCTCAGAGACGTCCACGAAGGCGAGTGCGGCCACCACGCGGCCTCAAGGGCACTCGTCGCCAAAGCTTTCTGGCACGGTTTCTTTTGGCCAACTGCCCTGGAAGAGGCCAAAGAGTTAGTCCAAAAGTGCAAAGGGTGCCATATTTTCCGTTCCAAGCCACTTCATCCAGCTTCTGCACTCAAGACTATCCCCATCGCCTGGCCCTTTGCAGTCTGGGGCCTGGACATGGTGGGACCATTCAAGACGGCACGAGGTGGCTTGACTCATCTACTTGTCGCAGTGGACAAGTTCACCAAGTGGATAGAAGTGAAACCCATCAAGAAGCTAAATGGTCAGACTGCAGTGACCTTCATCGCCGACATCACGACTCGGCATGGCATCCCGCACAGCATCATCACCGACAATGGCACAAATTTTGCCAAAGGCGCCTTGGCCCGTTTCTACGCGACGCGGGGCATCCTACTGGACTTAGCGTCCGTTGCCCATCCGCAGTCAAACGGCCAGATGGAGCGGGCAAACGGCCTCATCTTATCTGGCATCAAGCCTCGACTGGTCCTGTCGCTGGAGCGGTCGGCCGGCTGCTGGCTTGAGGAACTGCCGGCCGTCCTCTGGAGTCTGTGTACGACTCCAAACAAGTCAATCGGCTTCACACCTTCTTCCTCGTCTACGATGCCGAAGCCGTCATCCTGACGGACATAGAATTCGACTCCCCGCGAGTCACCATGTACACCGAGGAAGAAGCATAAGAAGCACGTCAAGACGGTGTTGATCTGCTGGAAGAGGGCCGGCTGTTGGCACTCAGCTGGTCCAGCATCGACCAGCAGAGTCTGCGTCGATACTACAACAGGAAGGTCAGGCCAAGATCCTTCCAAGAGGGCGACCTTGTGCTCCGACTGATCCAGCGAACAGCCGACCAACACAAGCTGTCGGCGCCTTGGGAAGGCCCCTTCATCATCAGCAAAGTGCTGGGAAACGACTCCTACTACCTGATCGATGCTCAGAAGCCCCGAGCGCGCAAGAGGGATGACTCCGGCAAAGAGACGGAACGCCCGTGGAATGCAAATCTTCTTCGAAGATTTTACAGTTGATGCAGTATGTATCATGCTACCCCTTTGTATTAAAGTATTAAGACTTTGGGCCCCCCGAGACGAGCTCGGGGACTGCCCTTTTTGTTATCTGTATGATAAGAATTATGCCTTCGAGTATGTTGCTCTATTGTTAAAAGCCGCTTGGCACCGGGCCAGACTAGTCGGCCCGGGGACTCGCCGCCTCGCACTATGAGGAGCTTCCCGCAGTCAGACAAGTAGTGTGTGGTGCCTAATCTGTCTCCTAACAAAGCCGTAGCTCGCAGAAGCGACTGTTTGGTGGCCAGGAGTGAGGAAAATGGGCACCCACACGAAAAATGGCTAAGGACCCAAAGCACAAACATAGCATAAGACGGTTTCTAGCATTTCTGAAGCAAAAAGCCGACTCATGAGTAGTCGGCTTGCTGCTTCTATTAGCCTCTATCAAGGACGGCCGACTCCTGGGTAGTCGGCCTGCCGCTTTCTACCCGACTTGCTAAAAGAAACTCTAAAATGGCCAAGTACTTGCCTTCCCGAAGTAGCCAAGCATTTGACCCAGCAACAGTCTGCAGAGCGGCTGTCCGACTGGCAAGGCAGCGACTAAAGGAAGGCGGCCAAGGGAAAAGCCTAAAGAGCAGTAAGCAAGGAAAGATAGAACTCGGATAAATATTTACATAGGCCCTTGGCCGAATCTTCGAGTAGAAGTTCAAGATACACCCTGCGGGTGGAACTGTTCGAATTTAACAAAGTTTTCCAAAAGATTACTAAGACAGATAAAGCAGAGGCAAAAACGGCAGCCTAGGAGGTGGCATCTGGGATCGGAGGATCGGAGGAGACGGCGGTGTTAGGCGCCGGGGCGGTTGGCTGGGCGGTCTCAGTCTGATCGCCTCCGGCGGCAGTCGCCTTCTCTCGACGCGGCTCGTTGCTGGAGGCGCGGTTGAGCTGAGGCTGGCCGCCCGCTCCGTCTTCTCGCACCTCCCTCTCGCCTTCGTCCTCCGCCTCGCCTTCCTCCTCGGTGCTGGAGTCAATCACCTCCGCCGAGTCCTCGCCGAAGTCCGGATTCATCCCGAACCACTCTGGCGGCACCTCCTCGCCGCCTGCAGCCCGCTCGGGGACGAAGACACTGGTGTCCATGTAGTCGGCAATCGCCGCCGCACGTTCGACAAGATCACCCTCCACTGCCACCAACTCTTCCTGGGCCTCTGAACGGAATGCGGCCAGCCGGTCCAGGTCCAGCCCCGGATACCACGCCTTGACGAATTCCAAGGCCCGACGTGCCCCGGCCCGGGCCGAGGAACCCTTCCAAGCTTCAAGACGGCCGGCGGCGACCTCCAGCCAGTCGGCGGTCCGACTGGCGGTGCGCAGAGCCGGCATGTCTGGCCATAGAGCGGCAACTGCCTGGGCGCCGACATGCTGAAGTCGGCGCATCAGCCGGTGGGCTGGACGAAGATGGGCTTTGATGCTCAGAAGCTGCTCATCGATGGTTCGGGGGGCGTTAGCGGCGATCTCCGCGCCGCTTGCCCTCCGCAGCTCGCGATCAGCCTCGATGGCCAGGGTAACTGCATGCGAGTGGCCAGGCAAGAAGTCTGCCAAGACAAAAAAGAAGTGAGTCGAAAAAACCAGAAATTGGCTCGACCTATAGTCGGAAGCTCGAAGAAAGGAAAGAAACTCACCATCGACGATGTCCTCGATCTCGTGGAAGCCGGAGGTCAGCATCGCCTCCCTGTCAGTCCAGGAGGAGCGCTCGCTCTCGAACTCGGCCAGGAGAGTGGCCTCCTTCTTCTCGGCCTCATCCTGCGCCTTCTTGAGCAGCTCCTTCTGCTCGGCCAGTTGCGCAGCCAGCAGGTCGCGCTCTATGGCAAGCTTGCCGCACTCCTCCTCCTTGGCACGCAGGGCGGTATTGGCCTCGCCCAGCTGCTGCTGAAGAGTGGCGTTGGCCTCTGAAGAAGAAAAAAGACGAAAGAAGATAAGTCATCAACAAAGAAAATCGCTGAGAAGATCCGGCCCGACTGCTCAGCAGTCGGCCCGAATCTCGGGGACTACAGCCCGCGAGTGCGCCAGCGCGCCCCCGCGAGAAAGAAGAAGGACTCACCCCGGCTCTTCGACAAGTCGGCAGTCCGCCTGCCTAACTCCTCAACATTACAGTTGAAGGCGGTAGTGCGGAGGTTGTGATACTCCTGCAATAGTCATTTAAGACAAAGTTAACATTTGGAACTCGCTAGAGGGAGTTCCGAACCGCCTACTCAGCAGCCGGCCCGAAACTCGGGGACTACATCCAGTGGGTGCGCTGGCGCGCCCCCACAGAGAAAAACAAGAATCAAAAAGAAGAAGGAAACATACTCGGACGGCCGTCCGTGCTGCCAGATGCGCCCTGGTGCAAGTTTGAAGGGCGTCGCCTTCAGCGTGCAGCTTCGCCTGGACGTCCAGAAGCGCTTGATTCAGCGGCCCAATGCCGCCTCCGCGCAACCACCCGATGGGCGCGGCGCTTGTTGCCTCGGCGTTTGGGGTTGCCGAGCTGGTGGCGCCGGTCTCCCGGGGTCGCAGCGCCGAGGTCGCCCTCTCGAGACGGCGGCGCACCGGCGAGGCGACTTGGAGAAGCAACCTCGCCTCGGACTCGTCTGTGGTCGGCGGCTCCGGCAGACCCGCCGACTGTTTGCCATGCGCTCTCCCAGACGGCGGTATAGGCGGCGGTGGCGGCACGAGCGTGTCCGACATGGAGACCTCGCCGCTCTCCTTCTCCATGACGGGAGTCTCGGCGCCGGTTTCTCCAGTCTGCCCCGTGAACTCCGGGGGCGGGGGCGCCAAGGACAGTGGGGTGACAAACTGCGCCGACTGGCGACGCACGGCCTCCTCGGCTCGCTGCCTTGCTGCGGCGGCGGCTTCGGCCTCCTCTAGTTTTTTCTGGGTGGAGGCCGCCGCCTTCTCGGCCTCCGCCTTCTCCAGGCGGTCGGCCTCATCCTCAGCGCGCTTCTCCCACGCATTTCGCTCTGTCGCCTCCTGGAGGTCGGCGGCGGGGTCAATCCGCCGTGTGTTGACAGACGTCTCCGCCGACCCCATGACGGAGGGGGCGACGACCCTCTCAAGGGAAAGGGGAGTCTTGAAGCAAAAAGGGAATGAAAAAGAGAAACTCGGACGAGATTAACCGAGCGAGAATAAGGACAAAGGAAGAAACACTTACGCGGAGACTAGCGGCAGCCTCCTCACTTCCCTGTGGAAGCGATTGGCCCTCGCGGCCGCCTTCTCCCGCCTGGTCGCGGCGGCCGCCCCCTTGAGCTTCTTCGGCTTGCCGCCGAATGAACTCGGCCCAGGCTGGCGCCTCTTCAAGCCGCCTTGGCCGGCGGAGGAACCCGCGCCCGATGAGCCGACCCTCGGTTGTTGGCGCGGGGCGACTTCCCCTTCGGCGTCGTCATCAGGCCAGTCGGCAAATGTGGCCGAGGGCCTGAGGCCGCCTCCTGCTCCTCCTCCCCCGCCCTCAGCGCCGGCTTCCATCGCCGCCGCCCCCAAGTCGGGGTCGTCAATGTCGCTCTCCGCTCGGTCGGGGACGAACTCGCGGGGCGGTCTTGTGACGCCGGCTGCGGACTGCATGAGGGGGTTCTAGTTCAAAGAAACCAATAAAAATCAGAAGTCGGAGTCGGCTACGAAGAAGGCAAAGAAATCAAGAGATGCGACTTACCACTGGAGGGGGGTTGGCGCGCGAGTACGGCTCCTTGCCGAACTGCCAGTCCTCCCCAAACTCGCAGTTCGCGATGTGGTTCACCATGTTTGCCACCTCTGCGCGGGGCATTTCCTTGGTGCACATCCGACTCGGGTCCCGGTGGTCACTCATCTGACTGATCAGATGAGGCCGGCCTTGGAGAGGGAGGACTCGGTGCACCACAAAGGCGGCTAGCAAGTCGGCCCCAACGAGGCCCTCCGACTGCGTCAGAACTCGGCGCCGCGCCACAGCGGCGGCTCTGCCGGGAGTCAATGTCTTGGCTCGATGAGACCAGCTGGGAAGCCTCCCAGCCGGTCCACCGGCTTCGTAAGGCGGCAGATTGACCCAATCCCCGTCAGGGCAATGCTCTTCACGTAGAAGTATGACCGTTGCCACATCGTCACCGATTTGATCAACGCGATGGCAGGGAATGGGTTGTCGGCCGTCGACCACCGCAACGCGATGAAGGCGCCGCATTGAGCCGGCACGCCGGCAACGTGCGTGCCGAGCTTGGAAGAGAAGAATTCTCCCCACAACTCGATGGTGGGGAGGACGCCAAGGAAGCCTTCGCATAGACTGGCGAAGGCGGACAGCAGCACCACCGTGTTTGGGGTAAGGTGGTGTGGCTGGATCCCTTGGAACTCCAGGAAGGCGCAGAAGAAGCCGCTCGCCGGCAGCCCCAGGCCGCGCATGAGGTGCGAGCGGAAGATGACCCGCTCGCCCTCCTCCGGCACCGGCCGAATCTCCCCCTCCGGCGCGGCGCGGGCGCGCACGAGGTCTGCGCCGGGGAGCCGGCGCGTCAGGCGGAGGAACTCGATATGCTCATCATCCACCTCCGAGCCGTCCCACACGCCGGAGCGCACGGCGGGGGCCGCGGCGGCGGAGGAAGAGCTCATCACCGTTGGTGTGGTGTGTTCTTGCTCAACGGCGGCGAAGGGAAGGAAAGGAGGCAAGAGGAGGAGGAGGTAGCGGGGAAGATGGGCGCGCGTGCTCTGCCGCTCCGCTCCCCCCGCCTACTTATAGCCTTGTGGGCTGAGAAGCCGAAGGGGGCGGGTGTGGGATTAACTGTGCACAGGACCCCACGCCCCCCATGATTTACCCCACGAAGTTACTGCGTGCAGTAACGACGTGGGAAAACCAAGCGACCGCACGGCCGCAACAGATCCATTCGAATGCCGAGGCACAGTAGTGGCGGGCCCCGCCTGACGGCCCGTGCTGTCGCGCACGTGGGAAGGCAGACTACCCCCGCCACATGGCGCCACGCAATAGGACCGCACTGATGGACATGGGGAAGCGTATCAGGCACGCCGCCTGGTCTCCCGCCACGACTTTCGAGCTCTTTATGAGGCGGGGCGGCCCTCCGCAAATCCGACTTTGGATAGTCGGCCCGAAGGGAGACGGCAGCCGAAGCCCAGAATCCACTCCCGGAAGATTGAAACTGTTGAAGCCCCCCGATGCAGTGTCCGCGGATCTTCACCAGCTTCGGGGACTACTGTCGGAGTAATGGGCCACGGGTAGGCCAACCCGAGCCCCAGGACCTTTCAAGACATTGGGCAGGCCGCGCCCCTCATGACGAGTCCCTGGGATGACTCCAAGATATGCCGAGTCCCAGGGACGACTCCAAGTTATGTCGAGTCCCAGACGGCGACTCCGCGACAAGCCGAGTCCCAGATGGCGACTCCAAGACAAGCCGACTCCTGGCCGGCGACCTCCAGAGAGGCCGGCTATGGAGAGTCGGCCCACGACTCCACCCTCATCTCGAAGGACGAGGCGGGGTACGGCCACGGCATGGCCGTCCCCCCTGCTTACGACGGGCCGGCATGGCTACGGTGAGCCGTATCGCTAGAGATCTCCGGCGAGGCGCGACACTGTTGTCATGCCTACCCTGACCTCAGCCACAGTAGGCGGCGCACTGTGCCCACGACGCCGGCCTGTACGACCCAAGGGCGGCAGGGCCGCCCGTCAGTGGGTAGACCGAAGACGACATGAGTTCCCTAGAGACAGACCGATGGGAGTCGGCCCCCTGGAGTCAGCCGACCCCTCCCCCGGGCCCCACACGCCATTAACCAGATAAGATGGGGAGTGGCGACAGTGAACGCACGCCAGACGGCGGCGCTATAGCCATGACCGCATGACCAAGCCAGCGTCATCAGGAGTACCGCTACAGTCTCAGGCCTGTCCGCGGGGCCCGCCAGTCGGCGGGCCCCAGTAGTCGGTAGGAAGGACGATGGCCTGAGGGACAGACGGCTGGGACCCGCTCCCAGCCGGATTACTATTGTACCCCTGGGGGGTAGGCCTATATAAACCCCCCGGGAAGCCCATGCAAAGGGTTCGGACCCAGATAGGAATAGACCTTAGATCACAGGAAGGAGAAGCTAGCCTTGCCTTCTCCTACCTACAGAAACAGCTCCAGGAGCACCATTGTAACCACTTTGCCGTAGTGACCATGCGGAGACTCCGCAGAGAAGCAGTAGGGGTGTTATCTCCTCGGAGAGCCCTGAAGGTGGGTAAGTTCCGCCGGCGTGCATGTCTTCGCCTCATCCCGCTTCCGGGCACCGGCGACGTTCTAGTCACTCCCACCATGATAAGCCATCCTTTGGCATATGTCGTACCCAACCTCCGACAGTGGCCCTCCTGGATACGGGCTCCACGCATAACTTCCTGCCCGAGGTGACCATGCGCAGCTTAGCGCTACAGCCAACAAGTGGGGAGCACTCCGGGTCGTTGTGGCTAATGGTGACCAACTCCGCTGCCATGGGTTGGCGCGGAATGTGCCCCTCACCATCGGCAACGAGCACTTCACCATCATGTGTGCCAGCATCGACTTGGGCTGCTTCGACTTCATCCTCGGCGTCGACTTCTTGCGGACCCTCGGTCCCATCTTTTGGGACTTCGACGCCCTGACGATGACCCTCTGGCGCTAGGGGCACCATGTCCGGTGGGAGCGCGTGGGTGGCACCTCATCGGCAGCGCCGCAGCTGGCCGCAACTGCTGTAGGTCCGGAGCACCCTCTGTTCGATCACCTTCTATAGCAGCATTGCGACCTCTTTGACGAGCCTTATGGCCTTCCGCCAGCCCGGGTGTATGATCACTGCATTCATCTCCTTCCAGGCACGGTGCCGGTGGCGGTGCACCCCTACCGCTACCCCTAGCCGCAGAAGGACGAGCTAGAGCGGCAGTGTGCGCTCATGCTCACCTTGGGCATCATCCATAGCTCTACTTCGCCATTTTCGGTGTCGGTCCTCCTCACTCGTAAGTCGGACGACACGTGGCGCTTCTGTATCGACTACCGTGCCCTTAACGCCCAGACGCTCAAGGACAAATTTCCTACTCCAGTCATCAACGAGCTCCTGGACGAACTACATGGGGCGCGCTTCTTCACCAAGCTCGACCTCCGTTTGGGCTACCACCAGGTGCTGATGCATCCAGACGATGTCATGAAGACGGCGTTTCAGACTCATCACGGCCACTTCGAGTTCTTAGTGATGCCTTTTGGCCTCTCCAACGCCCCGGCGACCTTTCAGGCCTGGATGAACGACATCCTTGGCCCCTACTTGCGTAGGTTTGTGCTTGTTTTCTTTGATGACATTCTTATCTAGAGTGCCTCGTGGGCGGAGCACCTTCAACACGTCGCCATCGCCTTCAACGAGCTTCGAGCGCACCATCTTCATCTTAAGCGCTTAAAGTGCTTGTTCGGCATGCCTTCAGTCGCCTACCTCAGCCATGTCATCTCGGTCGAGGGTGTCACTATGGAAACCGACTAGGTGGCGGCTGTCGCAGCCTGGCTGACACTGCACTCACCGCGGGCTCTCCGCGGCTTCCTGGGCCTCACCGGGTACTATCGGAAATTTATCCGGGAGTTCGGCCTCATCGCATCTCTGCTCACGCACCTGTTGCGACACGACGCCTTCTCTTGGGATGCGGAGGCCACTAAGGCGTTCGAGACCCTCAAGAGGGCCCTCATGAAGGGTCTCGTCCTCCAGATGCCCGACTTCGACCTTCCGTTCATGGTGGACTGCGACGCCTCCGATGTGGGGTTCGGCGTCATCCTCCATCAGGGCGATGGGCTGCTTGCATTCTTCAGCAGGCCCTTTGTCGCACGCCATCATAAGCTCGCGGCCTATGAGCGGGAGTTCATTGGCTTGGTGCAGGCCGTGTGCCACTAGCGGCCATATCTTTGGGGGCGGCCGTTCCATATCCGCACGGATCACTACAGCCTCAAGTTCTTATTGGACCAGAGGCTCTCTACCGTGTCGCAGCACCAGTGGATCAACAACCTCTTTGGCTTCGACTTCACCGTCGCGTATCGTTCGGGCCGTCTTAACACCGTGGCCGACGCCCTGTCCCACCGCAACGCCGACCATGATGCGGAGGCCGGCAACACCGATGGGGCGTCCCTCTGCATCCTCTCGGGGCCCTCCTTTGCCCTCATCGATGACATCCATAGGGCCATCGTGGATGCGCCGGATGCTCAGCTCCTTCGGCAGCGTCTCGATGCCGGTGACATGGAGGAGCCATGGCGTTTGGCGGATGGCTTGCTCGTGCATGGCCGCCGCCTGTTTGTGTTGGATCACGGCAACCTCCGCCACTAGGTTCTACTGCTAGCACACTCGCCCAGCCACGAGGGTGGGCATAAGACCCTCCACCGTCTCTGTGCAAATTTCTACCTCCCCCGCGATCGGGCCCTGGTCCGAGACTGGGTGAGGTCTTGTCTTACGTGCCAGTGTAACAAGACGGAGACACAGCACCCGGCTGGGCTGCTATAGCCTTTGGAGGTGCCCTCTCAGGTCTGTGTCGATATCTCTATGGACTTCATCGAGGGCCTCCCCAAGGTGGGCGGCAAGTCCGTCAAGCTCATGGTGGTCTACCGCTTCTCCAAGTATGCACACTTCATCGCGCTCGGCCATCCCTACACTGCCACCTCCGTGGCCCGTGCCTTCTTTGACGACATCGCCCGCCTACACGGGTTTCCCTCTTTGATCATCAGCGACCGGGACCCGGTGTTCACGGTGCATGTCTGGTGCGATCTCTTCTGGATGGCGGGCGTGAAGCTCTGCCTCAGCACGGCCTTCCATACTCAGACGGACGGCCAATCCGAGGTGGTCAACAAGGTGATTGCCATTGATACGTATCCAACGTATCTATAATTTTTGATTGTTTCATGCTATTATATTACCTGTTTTGGATGTCTATGGACTTTATTTTACACATTTATATCATTTTTGGGACTAACCTACTAACCGGAGGCCCAACCCGTATTGCTGTTTTTTTGCCTATTTCAGTATTTCGAAGAAAAGGAATGTCAAACGGAGTCCAAACGGAATGAAACCTTCGGGAGCGTGATTTTTGGAATGAACGTGATCTAGAGAACTGGAGTGCAAGTCAAGAAGCAGCCGAGGCCTCCACGAGAGTGTGGGGCGCGCCCACCCCTATAGGGCGCGCCCTCTGTCTCGTGGGCTCCACGGGCGGCCACCGACATACTTCTTCCTACTATATAAGCCTACATACCCCGAAAACATCCAGGGAGCCACCGAAGAAATATTTCCACCACCGTAACCTCCTGTATCCGCGAGATCCCATCTTGGAGCCGTCGCCGGCGTTCTGCCGGAGGGGGAATCCACCATGGAGGGCTTCTACATCAACACCATAGCCCTTCCGATGAGTTGTGAGTAGTTTACCACAGACCTTCGGGTCGATAGTTATTAGCTAGTTGGCTTCTTCTCTATTTTTGGATCTCAGTACAATGTTCTCCCCCTCTCTTGTGGAGATCTATTCGATGTAATATCTTTTTGTGGTGTGTTTCTCGAGATCTGATGAATTGTGGGTTTATGATCAAGTTTATCTATGAATAATATTTGAATCTTCTCTGAATTCTTTTATGTATGATTGAGTTATCTTTGCAAGTCTATTTGAATTATCGGTTTGGTTTGGCCAACTAGATTGATCTTTCTTGCCATGGGAGAAGTGCTTAGCTTTGGGTTCAATCTTGCGGTGTTCTTACCCAGTGACACAAAGGGTTGCAAGACACGTATTGTATTGTTGCCATCGAGGATAAAAAGATGGGGTTTATATCATATTGCTTGAGTTTATCCCTCTACATCATGTCATCTTTCTTAATGCGTTACTCTGTTCTTATGAACTTAATACTCTAGATGCATGCTAGATAGCGGTCGACATGTGGAGTAATAGTAGTAGATGCAGGCAGGACTCGGTCTACTTGTTGCGGACGTGATGCCTATATAGATGATCATGCCTAGATAACGTCAGAATTATTCGCTGTTCTATCAATTGCTTGACAGTAATTTGTTCACCACCGTAATATTTATGCTATCTTGAGAGAAGCCTCTAGTGAAACCTATGGCCCCCGGGTCTATCCTTTATCATATAAGCTTTCAATCTACTTTTATTTACATCTTTATTTTCTGCACCTATATTATAAAATACCAAAAATATATTTATCTTATCATATTATCTCTATCAGATCTCACTTTCGCACGTGGCCGTGAAGGGACTGACAACCCCTTTATCGCGTTGGTTGTGAGTTCCTTGTTTGTTTGTGTAGGTTCATGGGACTTGTTGAGGAGCCTCCTACTGGATTGATACCTTGGTTCTCAAAAACTGAGGGAAATACTTACAATACTGTGCTGCATCACCCTTTCCTCTGCAAGGAAAACCAACGCAAGGTCAATACGTAGCAAGAAGGATTTCTGGCGCCGTTGCCGGGGAGGTCTTTGCTCAAGTCAAGACATACCAAGTATCCATCACAAACTCATCTCCCTCGCATTTACATTATTTGCCATTTGCCTCTCGTTTTCCTCTCCCCCACTTCACCCTTGACGTTTTATTTGCCCTCCCTTTCCCAATCTCCTGTCTTTTCTCCTTGCCTTTTTCTTCTCCTCTTTCTCGCTTGCCTTTTTCTGTTGGCTCGTGTGTTAGATCGTTTACCTTGTTGGTATGGCTAGTTCCTTATCCGCTCCTATGTCTCCCGAGTTTGAAGTTATTCACTTCAAGCAAAGGCAAGGAGAAAATTTAAAAGATGCTTGGTATAGGATGATGGAATCTTATCGCAAGTGCACCCTAGTGGTGAACTTTAGAATTCTTCTTTGCAATTTTATGTTGGACTAAACATGACACATAGACAACTCTTGGATTGCATTGCCCAAGGAAATTTCATTGAAACCGATCCTAGTATTGCGCATGAAATTATAGAAGGGATAGTGGGAACACTACCTCAAAAGGGAGGACCACAACCTACCCAAGAAGAAATCCAAGTGTTTGGAAAGATTTGCGAAGTAACAAAAATATTACAAAAATCTCTTGAGCCTCTTAAAAGTGTTAGCGGAAATCTTCATCGCATGAATATGTTGATTACCCTTTGCAATAAGCGGTTGGATAGATCTAAAAATTTCCGAGTATGAAGGGAAACGTAAAGAACCTCCCGGATTCGAGCATGACTCCACTAAAAAACTGAAAATCAAAGATGGCACCACTTAGATCTATCTTCGCTTTTATGCCTAGCTAGGGGCATTAAACGATAGCGCTAGTTGGGAGGCAACCCAATTTTCTTTGTGTTCCTTGTTTTTGCTCCTGTTTATTAATAAATTTTTGTTTCTACTTTCTGTTTAGATGTGTTTTCATGTCTTATTTAGTATTTGTGCCAAGTAGAACCTATAGGTTAACCTATGATATGAGTTGATTTGATTCTGCTGAAAAACAGAAACTTTGTGCTCACGAGAAAAAATTCAATAAATCACAGGAACGAGGTTTTGCATTGATTCTTTTTGATGTTGTTCAATAAACAAATTGTTTAGGAAGTCCTATTTTGGTAGGATTTTTAAGGATCCAGAAGTTTGCGTTAGTTACAGATTGCTATAGACTGTTCTCTTTTTGACAGATTCTGTTTTTCGTGTGTTGTTTGCTTATTTTGATGCATCTATGGCTAGTATGTAAGGGTATGAACCATAGAGAACTTGGAATACAGTAGGTTTAAAACCAATATAAATAAAGAATGAGTTCATTACAGTACCTTATGTGGTGGTTTTGTTTTCTTTCACTAACGGAGCTTACGAGATTTCCTGTTGAGTTTTGTGTTGTGAAGTTTTCAAGTTTTGGGTAAAGATTTGATGGACTATGGAATAAAGGGTGGTGAGGGAGTCCTGGATTAGGGGGTGTCCAGATGGCCGGACTATGACCTTTGGCCGGACTCCCGGACTATGAAGATACAAGATTGAAGACTTTGCCCCATGTCCGGATAGGACTTTCCTTGGCGTGGAAGGCAAGCTTGGCGATACGATATGTAGATCTCCTCCCATTGTAACCGACTCTGTGTAACCATATCCCTCTCCGGTGTCTATATAAATCGGAGAGTTTTAGTCCGTAGGACGAACAACAAACATACCATAGGCTAGCTTCTAGGGCTTAGCCTCTCTGATCTCGTGGTAGATCAACTCTTGTACTACCCATATCATCAATATTAATCAAGCAGGAGTAGGGTTTTACCTCCATCGAGAGGGCCCGAACCTAGGTAAAAACATCGTGTCCCTTGTCTCCTGTTACCATCTGCCTAGACGCACAGTTCGGGACACCCTACCCGAGATCCGCAGGTTTTGACACCAACATTGGTGCTTTCATTGAGAGTTCCTCTGTGTCGTCACTGTCAGGAAGGATGCCGCACCCCATCTTTAAAGATGGCGCTGTTGCTAAAGGAGCTTTGGCTGTCGGCCAAACTCTCCGGCTAGGCAATTTTTTAATGACCGCATGTTCGGCCGCCGCGCCGACGATGACTTCTCGGGTCATCGAAAGCAATCTCCACGTCAACTCGGAACTTGCTGAGCAGTTAGATCCGATGGAGCTCTCTTCCTTAAACGAGCTCTTGGATCGCATCGTTGCCCTGGGAGTCGCTACAGACTACGGTCAGATTGGGCTTAAACCCGATCCGAGAGAGATTGACTCTCCCCAGGTCACCCACCACGTCGAAGTGGTGGAGGAACAATGCGGCGAATCTTCACCCATCCTAAGGACCAGATGTGTCCGGATTCCTGATCCCTCCAAGTCGGACATCCGCGGAGGGGAGGATGTCACTCAAGCCCTAAACCTAAAGTCAGGCAGCGGGCCTGATTCATTGGATAACGTCCAAGAACCCAAGCTTCCGAGTTCGGAAATTTCTTGGCCCCTGAGTCTTAGATTGGGCGAGGTTCCGGATTTAAATCCACCCACCCACTCAAATATAAGGGATCTATCCCAAATTCGGCAAGAGCCCAGAGAAACAGTACAACATTACTGGGCCAGATTCCTCTTGGTTATGAACAGGATAAAGGACTGCCGCGAGGGGGTTGCAATTTCATTTTTCTGCAACAACTGCACGGACATCTTAATCCTCAACGCCATAAGTCGCCGTGAAATTACACGCTTCGCCCACTTGGCATCCATAGTACGAAGTACTGTGCGACAGAAAGCGTTCGGAAAACCGAAGCAAAATTCTGGGACAATCCGACCCTGAATACAATCCCAGTCCGAAACAAAAGGGCGCATTATCGCCAGGCACCTGGGCCAAACAACAAAAAACAAAAACCCTCTATAGGGTATGGAACCATACTGGAGGGATGGCTCAATGGACCCTGTAAAATTCATAGTACAGAGGGTGCCACACCAACTCATAGCCTTAGAGCATGTTGGATACTCCGGCAGGTGGCCAAAAGTGGCGAGGAGCTTCTAACTCCAGAATCCGCAGAGCACCACCCCAGGAACGCCAGTACGGTATCAACAGTCTTCGAGACTTTCGCATCAAACAACGCGAGGAAATGAACGCTCCGCAGCCTTACCGAAGTCTACCAGGTAGCGAAAATAAACCCATGGAGTGACATGACTATTACCTTTAATGCCAGTGACGAACCTAAATTCCGGACAGCTCGAGCACCAGCCGCATTGGTCCTCAGTCTGATAGTGGATGGCTTTCAGCATACCAAGGTACTCATGGACGGTGGCATCGGATTGAACCTCATCTATGAGGAAACCCTATGAAAAATGGAAATAGACTGGAGCCGCATTGAGCGAAGCAGCACAACCTTTAGAGGAATAATCCCAGTCAGGAAGCGTGCTGTACAAGAAAAATCACACTGGATGTGGTGTTCGGCACGCCGGATAATTACAGATCCGAGGAGGTCACATTTCAAGTGGCCCCGTTCAGCAGCGAATAACACACTCTGTTAGGGTGAGAAGCATTCACAATTTTCAAGCTATACCCCATTACGGGTACATGAAGCTCAAAATTCCCGGACCCAACGGAATCATCACTCTTGCTAGCGATCCGGACACAGCGCTCCGCACCGAAAACAATACAGCCGCACAGGCCCTCGAGCCATTATCTGAAGCCCTAGCGGCCAAGGAACTAACTGCGTTGCGCTCCACAGTGGACAGGGACGATGTGATACTCGACAAAAGATCCAAGTGCACCTCCTTCAAGCCGGCAGACGAAATAGTCAAGTTCCAAGTCCATCCAACGGACACTACAAAAATGGCCTCCATCGGGGCACAACTAAACCCTGATGTAGACGCCGCACTAAGAGAATTCCTACGCGAAAATTGGGACATTTTTGCCTGGCACCCTTCAGACATGCCAGGAATCCCACGCAGGCTGGCCGAGCATAGCCTGAACATCCTAAAAGGATTCAAGGCTGTTAAGCAGGCTCTTCGGCGTTTCTCCGAACCTAAGAGACATGCCATGGGAGAGGAGCTAGCCAAACTACTGGAAGCCGGATTCATCAGAGATATAAAACATCCAGACTGGCTAGCAAACCTGGTGATGGTACCAAAGAAGGAAAAATCCTGGCGCCTATGCGTCGATTTCAAAGACCTAAATAAGGCTTGCCCAAAGGATCCCTTCTCCCTCCCCCGCATTGATCAAATCATCGACGCCACCGCAAGACACGATTCATTGTGTTTCCTCGACGCATACTTTGGCTACCACCAAATCAAGATGGCAGAGTCAGACCAAGCCGCAACGACATTCATCACCCCATACGGCCCATTCTACTTCAACACAATGCCCTTCGGGGTCAAAAACGCCGGCGCAACATATCAGCGCATGATTGAGACATGTCTGGCCAACCAGATCGGCAAAACGGTTGAAGCATACGTGGATGACGTGGTCGTCAAAACCAAACATGTCGAAACTCTAATAGACGACTTGAGGCTCATGTTCGATAACCTCCAAACATATGACATTAGGCTTAACCCGGAAAAGTGCGTTTTCGGCGTACCAGCCAGAAAGCTCTTGGGCTTCATCGTATCCGGTAGAGGAATTGAAGCAAACCCAGCCAAGATCCAAGCTCTGTCACAATTGGATATTCCAAAAGATCTCAAGCAAATACAAAAATTGAGTGGATGCGTGGCAGCTCTAAGCCGCTTCATCTCCCGCTTGGGGGAAAAGGCATTACCCCTTTACCGCCTCCTCCGGCACACCGAACACTTCGAGTGGACGGATGCTGCCACGGCCAGACTCGAAGAAATAAAATCCATACAGGCAACAAACCCGGTCCTGGCCGTGCCTAACATCGGCGAACCAATGTTGTTATACATCGCGGCAACTCACCAAGTTGTAAGCGCAGTCCTCGTCGTCGAACGAGAAACAGACGGACGCAAATTCCCTGTCCAGAAACCAGTCTACTACGTGTCCACTGTCCTCACTCCATGCAAGTCCCGGTACCCGCATTACCAAAAGATAGCATACGCAGTGTTCATGGCATCCCGGAAGCTACAACACTACTTTCAAGAGTGTTCGATAATAGTAGCCTCTGAAGTACCTCTTAACGATATCATAAACAACAGCGACGCAACGGGACGGATTGCCAGATGGGCCATTGAGCTCCTCCTGTTCGACATAACCTAGAAGCCGCGGCGAGCCATCAAGTCACAAGTCTTGGCCGACTTTGTCGCTGAATGGACTGAAGCCGAACTCCCTAAAGAGTACGACACATATTCCAACTGGACCATGCACTTCGACGGCTCCAAAATGCTGGCGGGTCTGGGGGCTGGCGTCGTTCTGACGTCCCCAACAAGAGATACAGTCCAATATGTACTCCAGATAATGTATACGGACTCCAACAATGCAGCCGAATACGAGGCCCTTCTACATGGCCTCCGGATGGCAGTCTCCATGGGCATTCAACGCCTAGAGGTGCGTGGGGATTCGAACCTCGTGATATCCCAAATAAACAGAGACTTTGATGCCAAAGATCCGAGAATGGCAGCTTATCACAACGCCATCCTAAATATGTCAGCTCGGTTCAAAGGGCTGGAATTTCACCATATAGCCCGGGAAAACAATCAGGTAGCAGACGTCTTGGCACGCATCGGCACAAAACGCAATGCAGTCCCCCCCCAACATTGACATCGTATTTGTGGCAAAGCCACCATGCATAATTTTCATACATGTCACTCTTGATTCATTGCACCATCCCGGTACACCGCTGGAGGCATTCATATAGAGTCATATCTTGTTCTAATTTCGAGTTGTAATTCATGTGTTGTAATCAATAAAAGTGTGATGATCATAATTATTAGAGCATTGCCCAAAAAAGAGGAAGGCCAAAAAGAAAAAAAGAAAGGCCAAAAGAAAAAAAAGAAAAAAAAGAAAAAGAAAAAAAGAAAATAAATAAAAGGGGCAATGCTACTATCTCTTTTTCCACACTTGTGCTTCAAAGTAGCACCTTGTTCTTCATGTAATGAGTCTCATATATATCGTGCTTCAAAGTAGCACCATGTTTTCATGTAGATAGTCTCATGTGTTGTCACTTTCATATACTAGTGGGAATTTTTCATTATAGAACTTGGCTTGTATATTCCTACGATGGGCTTCCTCAAATGCCCTAGGTCTTCCTGAGCAAGCAAGTTGGATGCACACCCACTCGTTTTCTTTTGTTGAGCTTTCATTCATTTATAGCTCTAGTGCATCCGTTGCATGGCAATCCCTACTCCTCATGTTGACATCGATTGATGGGCATTCCCATAGCCCGTTGATTATCCTCGTCAATGTGAGACTTTCTCCTTATTTTGTCTTCTCCACACAATCCCCAATCATTATTCTATTCCACCCATAGTGCTATATCCATGGCCCACGCTCATGTATTGCGTGAAGGTTGAAAAAGTTTGAGATTATTTAAGTACGAAACAATTGCTTGGCTTGTCATCTGGGGTATAGAAGTTGGGAACATCTTTGTGTGACGAAAATGAAGCATAGCCTAACTATATGATTTTGTAGGGATGAACTTTCTTTAGCCATGTTATTTTGAGAAGACATGATTGCTTTTATTAGTATGATTGAAGTATTGCTATTTCTTTTGTCAATAGGAACTTTTCTTTTGAATCACTTGGATCTGAACATTCATGCCATAATAAAGAGAAATTACATTGAGAATTGTGCTAGGTAGCATTCCACATCAAAAATTCTGTTTTTATCATTTACCTACTCGAGGACGAGCAGGAATTAAGCTTGGGATGCTTGATACGTCTCCAACGTATCTATAATTTTTGATTGTTTCATGCTATTATATTACCTGTTTTGGATGTCTATGGGCTTTATTTTACACATTTACATCATTTTTGGGACTAACCTACTAACCGGAGGCCCAACCCGTATTGTTGTTTTTTTTGCCTATTTCGGTATTTCTAAGAAAAGGAATATCAAACGGAGTCCAAACAGAATGAAACCTTCGGGAGCATGATTTTTGTAACGAACATGATCCAGAGAACTTGGAGTGCAAGTCAAGAAGCAGTCGAGGCCTCCACGAGAGTGGGGGCGCGCCCCCTGTCTTGTGGGCCCCTCAGGAGGCCACCGACATACTTCTTCCTCCTATATAAGCCTACATACCCCAAAAACATCCAGGGAGCCACCGGAGAAATATTTCCACCACCGTAACCTCCTGTATCTGCGAGATCCCATGTTGGAGCCTTCACCGGAGTTCTGCCGGAGGGGGAATCCACCACGGAGGGCTTCTACGCCAACACCATAGCCCTTCTGATGAGTTGTGAGTAGTTTACCACAGACCTTCGGGTCCATAGTTATTAGCTAGTTGTCTTCTTCTCTCTTTTTGGATCTCAATACAATGTTCTCCCCCTCTCTTGTGGAGATCTATTCGATGTAATCTCTTTTTGCGGTGTGTTTGTCGAGATCCGATGAATTGTGGGTTTATGATCAAGTTTATTTATGAATAATATTTGAATCTTCTTTAAATTCTTTTATGTATGATTGAGTTATCTTTGCAAGTCTCTTCGAATTATCAGTTTGGTTTGGCCTACTAGATTGATCTTTCTTGCCATGGGAGAAGTTCTTAGCTTTGGGTTCAATCTTGAGGTGTTCTTACCCAGTGACAGAAAGGGTAGCAAGATACGTATTGTATTGTTGCCATCGAGGATAAAAAGATGGGATTTATATCATATTGCTTGAGTTTATCCCTCTACATCATGTCATCTTTCTTAATGCATTACTCTGTTCTTATGAACTTAATAATCTAGATGCATGCTGGATAGCGGTCGACGTGTGGAGTAATAGTAGTAGATGCAGGCAGGAGTCGGTCTACTTGTTGCGGACGTGATGCCTATATACATGATCATGCCTAGATAACGTCATAATTATTCGCTTTTCTATCAATTGCTTGACAGTAATTTGTTCACCCACTGTAATATTTATGCTATCTCGAGAGAAGCCTCTAGTGAAACCTATGGCCCCGGGGTCTATCCTTTATCATATAAGCTTTCAATCTACTTTTATTTGCATCTTTATTTTTTGCACCTATATTATAAAATACCAAAAATATATTTATCTTATCATATTATCTCTATCAGATCTCACTTTCGCAAGTGGCTGTGAAGGGATTGACAACCCCTTTATCGCGCTGGTTGCGAGTTCTTTGTTTGTTTGTGTAGGTTCATGGGACTTGTTGAGGAGCCTCCTACTGGATTGATACCTTGGTTCTCAAAAACTGAGGGAAATACTTACGCTACTGTGCTACATCAACCTTTCCTCTTCAAGGAAAACCAACGCAAGCTCAAGACATAGCAGCCATGTATTTGCCTTGTGTTATAGGTGATCATTCTCGTGCTTGGGTGGAATGGCTCGCGTGGGCGGAGTACATCTACAACACCTCTTATCACTTCACCCTGCACGCTATACCATTCGAGGTGCTCTATGGCCGACCGCCCTAGCCTATCCTGACGGTTGACCCGGAGATAGCTAGGACGAAGGCGGTAGGTGGCCTTCTGCGGAGGTGTGGGAACTCCTCGTCCAGGCCCAGCAGCTGGCCAGGCACTACTATGATGACCACCACTGTGAGGCGGAGTTCGCAGTGGACGACTGGGTGTAGCTGCGCATTCTTCGCCGCTCTACTCAGTACCTTGACCCGCGCGTGAAGCACAATCTGGGTCGTTACTACGTCGGGCCCTTTTCCGTGCTGGAGCGCATCGGCAAGGTGACCTACCACCTTTAGCTTCCGTCTGGGGATCGCATTCACGACGTCTTCCATGTGGGGCTGCTGAAGCCCTTCCATGGGGATCCACCGACGGCCAAGCCAGCGCTTCCTCCAACCTCCGACGGCCGCCTCCTTCCCGGACCAACGAAGGTGTTGCAGGTCCAGATGCATCGCGGGGTGTGGTACTTGTTGATCCAATGGGAGGGCCTTCCGGAGGAGGATGCAACTTGTGAGCAGCGTGACGAGTTCCGCTAACACTATCCAGACTTCCAGCTCGAGAATGAGCTATTTGCGCATGCGGGGAGAGATGTTATGTCCGGCGTCACTTATAGCCGGAGGAGGACCATTGGGTGCGTCTAGTTAGGGGCTTAGCCCAAGTTATCTTTTTTTATTAGCATTGAGGTTATATAAATAGTTGTAAGACACCCGTTTGGAATTAAGCAATAAGTCATAATCTATTGCCCGGCTCCCTGAGGAGCTGGAACCCTAACCTAGCCGCCTCCTTTCCCATCGCCACCGACTCTCCTCCCGCGCGAGACGGCGCCAGCAAGTCGGCCGCCGCGGTCGTGCCTTTGCTTGCCTCCCTCCTTCCCCTACAATCTCCGGCCAAGATCTGGTAGGGCCCAAGCTCCTACCAGAGGAGCTGAGAGAAAGGGAGAATCTCCATGTCCAGGGAAGAAAATTGGAGCTCTACCCCCTTCATCATTGCCCCTCAGGCAGGAAAGCTTGTAGGAAGTGGAGGGGGTCTAGGAGCGGTTGGGATAAAAAATGTGGCTCAAGGAGATTACTGGAAGGGGCTGAAACTTAAAAAATTTAAATTCTACCAGAAGGTGTTTGATGTAGGTTTGGGCAAGTAAATGTACTCTCCTTTCCATGAGATTTAACAATGTCAAATGGCATATAGAAATGAGGTTTTTCACCAAGTGTGAGCTCATTTGAACAAAGTTGCCAATGTAACTTTGGCAAACCCTAGAAATCATCACAAATGGGTTTCCAAAGATTTAGTCATGCAAATCTATTCTCCTTAATGCACCACTTGGTGTAGTGTCATTATTTTGAGATTAGAGCATGTCCACAAAATTTGAGATCAAAAGGAGACATTTGGTAATGTATAAATTTGGTTCTGGACAGAGATGGTTTTGACTAGCTTTGATCAAGTAAACTTGTTCTCCAACTTGTGACACTTGGTCTAGATAAATTATTAGACCATTTTATCATGTGCAACAAGTTTGAGAACATTTCCACATGTTTGGTAGTGCAAAGTTGTTGAAACTTGGAAAAGGACAGGAATGGTTTTGAGAGGGTTTGATGGGGTTATATTGCTCCCCATGATATGAGACTTGTCAGGATCATCAAGTAGGGCATTTGTGATATGCTAGAATTTTCTTGGAATTTATTGAGAAACTTTCCTTTGTAAATATTTTGAAAACTTGAAATATCCAGAAAGGGTTTTTGAGAGACTTGACCAATATTTTGGTCATTACCATGCGTTGAAACTCATATATATGTACAATATATGTCCACTGAGTATCCCTAAAATTTCTCAAATATTTCTGAAAATTTAATATATTTTTAACCTATTAAATACAATTTCTCGCCTAAAGAAAAATTGTTTAAATAAAATATCAAAATAACTTTTAAAATAATAATGTTATGGTTTTAGGGAGTCCTATATCTAATAGGATTCAAATATAATTTTTGAAAGATTTTAGTCATCCTAACTTAGGTACTTGTAGTTCAAGCCCGAAGTGAGGGGGTTTTTGAAAACCTAATTTAGAAAATACTTTTCGGCCAAAATATTTTTGTAAGAAAAAACTTTTATGTCCTACACAGATGGTATGATCTTCAGATGAGGGGAAAGAAGTATAGGAGTTGGAGGATTTATTTGTTTTTTAGAGCACTTGCAAGGAACCAACAAAATGCAAATCAACGCAGAGACCAAATCAACTGAAAGTTTTTGTTGGATCAAAATTTGTGCCTAATTAATACTAAATGCCATGTCATGAAAATCAGGGTGTGACACTATCGTACATCCACGTTGATGGAGACTTCAACCCATGAAAGGTAACGGCTGCGTGGGTCCATGGAGGGCTCCACCCACGAAGGGTCCATGAAGAAGCAACCTTGTCTATCCCACCATGGATATTGCCCATGAAGGACTTGCCTCACTCGGGTCGATCTTCATGAAGTATATGACCTCCTTGCCCTTACAAACTTCTAGGTTCAACTCCATAACATGTCGGAGGCTCCCAAGCGACACCTAACCTATCTAAGAGACACCACTCTCCAAAAGGTAATAGATGGTGTGTTGATGATGAATTTCTTGCTGTTGTGCTTCAAATGATAGTATCCCCAACACTCAACTCTCTTCACAGATTTGGCTATGGTGCAAAGATGATTTGAGTGGAAAGCAACTTGGGGAAGGCTAGAAATCAAGGTTCAAATGGTAGGAATGGAATCTCTTGATCTCAACATATGAGTAGGTGGTTCTCTCTCAGAAAATGAATGGTGGAAGTGTAGGCACGTTCTGATGGCTCTCACACAAATGGAGAAGGGGTGGAGGGGTATATATAGCCTCCACACAAAATCCAACCATTACAAACATTTAACTCATCTCAGTGAGACCTAATGGTTAAACTTGGTGGCACCGATCAGTTCAAAAATTGTGAACATTAGGAATCTCGGTGGGACCGACTGGAACAACTTGGTGCGACCGACGTGCTAGGGCTTAGGGAAAACATCATCTAGGTGGCGCCGATTGCATCAACTTAGTGGGGCCGAAGTGAAGCAATAAGAACCTGAGAATCTGTCAAGCCAACTCGGTGAGACCAAAATAAATGCAACAAGTCACAAAGTGATGGCAAGGCCATCTCAGTGGGACTGAGATCAGTATCAGTGAGACCGAACTATTAGGGTTTCTGGCAATGGCTATGTCATGTGAACTCGGTGGCTCAGGATAGATAGAATCGGTGGGGCCAAGTTAGGGTTTTGGGTTTGGACATATTTGCAAGGAGAGGGTGGTTTAGGGTTTTGGAGAAATATCACTAAGCACTTGAGCAAGTAATCCATTAAGCAACACCTCATCCCCTTTTAATAGTATTGTCTTTCCTATGGACTCAATGTGATCTTGGACCACTAAAATAAAGATAAAGAGTCTTGAGCTGTTGCCAATATTTGTCCCTAGCATTTTGAAGGAGTTCCACATCCTCTTGTCATTGCCACTCCAATGTTCAACTTGTCTGAAATACACTAGATATAACTATTAGTCCAATAATAAATATGTTGACATTAATGAAAGCGCAAGTGCTCCCTGGGCTATTTTGGTAATTAATGACAACATATCTCTTGTTGGACTAATACCTTTATCTAGTATATTTCAGATCGGTTCAAGAGTGGAATGGAAAGGACAAGAGGATGTGGAACCCCTTCAAAGTGCTAAGGACAAAGATTGGCAAAAGCACAAGACTCTTCATTTTAAATTTTGTGATCCAAGATCACATTGAGTCCATAGGAAAGCCAATACTATTAAAAGGGGACGAGGTGTTGCTTAATGGTCTACTTGCTCAAAGTGCTTAGTGATATTGCTCCAAAACCCTCAACCACTTTCTCATTTCCACATATGTCCAAAACCCAAAGTCAAACTCGGCCCCACCGATTTTATCTATCCGGCGCCACCGAGTTTAGTTGACATAGCCACTGCCAGAAACCCTAGACAATTCGGTGTTACGGATATGGATCTCGGTCTCATCGAGATGGCCTTGTAAACTCTCTGTTTACTGTTGTAATATTTCGATCTCACCAAAATGTGCAATCAGTCCCATCGAGTTTGCCTGACCAACTCTCTGTTTGCTCATTGCTGAAATTGGTCTCACCAAGTTCATGCAATCGGTCTCACCGAGATGAGATTTTGTCCTAGCCCTAGCACATCGGTCTCACCGAGATTCCTAACATTCACATTTTGAACTAAATCAGTCTCATCAAGTTCATCTATTCGGTCCGACCAAGTTGTGTCAAATGTGTGTAACGGTTAGATTTTGTGTGGAGGCTATATATACCCCTCCATCCCCTTCTGTATTCAAGAGAGAGCCATCAGAAGGTGCCTACACTTACACTACTTATTTTCTGAGAGAGAACCACCCACACATGTGTTGAAACCAATACATTCCACTCCAACCACAAGAATCTTGATCTCTAGCCTTCCCCAAGTTGCTTTCCACTCAAATCATCGTTCCACCATAGCCAAATCTGTGTGTGTGAGAGAGTTGATTTTTGGGGAGACTATCATTTGAAGCACAAGAGCAAGGAGTTCATCATCAACACACCGTATATTACCTTTTGGAGAGTGTTGTCTCCTAGATTGGTTAGGTGTCACTTGGGAGCCTCGGAGAAGATTGTGGAGTTGAACCAATGAGTTTGTAAGGGGAAGGAGATCGCCTACTTCGTGAAGATCTACCAAAGTGAGGCAAGTATTTCGTGGGCGATGGCCATGGTGGGATAGACAAGGTTGCTTCTTCGCGGACCCTTCATGGGTGGAGCACTTCGTGGACTCGCGCAAAGAATCTCCATGTCTGCATTACGTTTGCACACTCCAATCCCATCCCTTTACTTTATTGCAATTAGCATGCTTTACTCTTTCCGCTGCTTTTACTCTTGCATTGCTTGCTTGAAATGTATTGTGCATGCTTAAAATTGTGCTAAAACTCCACCTCAACTTGAAGAACTTAAAAACTGCCACTTTTGTTTGTTGAGGGTCTAATCACTAGTAGAAAAAGGACCTAATATGAGAAACATTAATACCGGTTCGCATATGAGCCGGCACTAATGCGCCCATTAGTGCCGGTTCAAATGACTTGGTAGGAGGTGACGTTTAGTACTGGTTCTTTGGGAATCTTTAGTACCGGTTCATGCAACGAACCGGTAGTAAAGATGCTGCTGCCCGGCCAGCACCTTTAGTACCGGTTCGTGGCATGAACCGGTACTAAGGATGTTGTGGCACGCGCTATTTTTAGTCCCACCTCGCTCCCCTAACAAGAATTTGACCACCTTAAGTATGTTACTTCTCAAACTATCCCAAACATTTGGTCTTCATTGAACTCTATGTGTAGGATCTGTGGCTGCAATAGGAGTCTTTGCTGGTTCTTAAATTGGTGGTAGATTCCTATTGACGATTTAGATTCTATACAAAAAGATCGTTGATGATCAATGTATTTTTTATACGTACTTCTGTGTAGTAGCGCGTTTTGGCTGAAAGGCGGTACTGATCAATGTATTTTTCTGTGTTCAGATGCACAATTTAAATATGTTATTTTTCAAGGAGAAGAAGACGAAGAAGAAGGAGAAGAAGGAGAGGAGGAAGAAGAAGAATAAGAAGAGGAAGAGGAAGAAGAAGAAGAGGAAGATGAAGAGGAAGAAGAAGCGGAAGTGGAAGAAGAGAAAGAAGAGGAGGAGGAGGAAGAAGAAGAAGAGGAAGAAGAGGAAGAAGATGAAGAAGAAGAAGAGGAAGAAGAGGAAGAAGAAGGAGAAGAAGGAGAGGAAGAAGAAGAAGAGGAAGAGGAGGAAAAAGAAAAAAAGGAGAAGAAGGAGAAGAAGAAGAGGAAGAAGAAGAAGAGGAAGAGGAAGAAGAGGAAGAAGAGGAAGAAGAGGAAGAGGAAGAGGAGGAAAGAATTAATAGAAGGAGAAGAAGGAGAAGAAGAGGAAGAGGAAGAAGAGGAAGAAGGAGAAGAAGAAGAGGAGGAAGAAGAAGAATAAGAAGAGGAAGAAGAAGGAGGAAGAAGAATAAGAGGAAGAAGAAGAGGAAGATGAAGAGGAAGAAGGAGAAGAAGAAGAAGAGGAGGAAGAGGAAGAAGAGGAAGAGGAGGAAATAAGAAGAAGAAGGAGAAGGAGGAGCAGAAGAAGAAGAAGAGGAGGAAGAGGAAGAAGAAGAAGAGGAGGAAGAAGAGGAAGAAGAAGAAGAGGAAGAAGAGGAGGAAGAAGAAGAAGAAGATGATGATGATAAAGAAGAAGAAGAAGAAGAAGAGGAAGAGGAAGAAGAGGAAGAAGAGGAAGAAGAAGAAGAGGAAGAGGAGGAAAGAATTAATAGAAGGAGAAGAAGGCGAAGAAGAATAAGAAGAGGAAGAGGAAGAAGAGGAAGAAGGAGAAGAAGAAGAGGAGGAAGAAGAAGAATAAGAAAAGGAAGAAGAAGGAGGAAGAAGAAGAAGAGGAGGAAGAAGAAGAAGATAAATACAGCAAAAAAATATTCACAAAGAAACTAAATACAGCAAAAAAACCTACTCAAAAATAAATAGAAGAAAAAAATAAAGCAGAAAAGAAATAACTATATAAAAAATTACTCAAAAATAAATAGAAGAAAATAAATAATGCAGAAAAGAAAAAAAAATATAAAAAAATGTTGGAGCGCTGCCCGGTGGGCCTGCCAGACCTAGGGTGTGCAAATACAGGCCCAGAAGGGACAGCAGGCTCACAGGGCACCGCGCCCTAGTTAATTAGGCCTAGAAGCCTGCTATATAGAGGAGTTCGTAAGGGCAGCCGCGACTGGGTTTATAAACCAGTGCGGCTGCCCTTCGCTCGGCGAGGTGGGACTAAAAGTAGCGCACTGCGGGTGGCAGCGCACGACCTTTAATACCGGTTGGTGGCTCCAACCGGTACTAATGTGTTGCCCTTTAGTACCGGTTGGAGCCACCAACCGGTACTAAAGGCCCGCGTTTCCCGCCGCTTGGGCTGGCTAAAATTTGCCTTTAGTACCGGTTGGAGCCACCAACCGGTACTAAAGGCCCCTCCTATATATATGTCACTTACGAAAATTAAGTTATCGTCGCCACTTCGTTCCACTTCTCGCGCGAGTGTCTCGATCTCCGACGACGACGCCGACGCCGCCGCGCCGCCGTGCCGTCGACCTCGCGGCACGTCGTCGCCATCCCCGGCGCCCTCGCCGCCCGTCGTCGTCGTCGTCGCCGCCCCCGCCGCGCCCGTCTCGTCGCCGTCCCCGGCCGCCGCCCGTCTCGTACGTCACCGTCCCCGATCGCCGCCGCCCGTGTCGTCGCCGTCCTTGGCCCCCGCCACCCGTCGTCGCCGCCCCAGCCGCCCGTACGCGCCCGGCCCTCTCCATACACACACGCATATATACACACATACACACAAACCCACACACACACACACACACACACATACACACACACACACTAGTTTAACATTTTTTTTACTTATTTTCTGTTTTCTAATGTTTAGATGAATTAGAACTATCTAGTTTATTTTTAGAATGTTAGAAATGTTAATGTTAGATGAATTAGAAATGTTAATGTTTAGTTGAACTAGTTGAATTAATATATAGATCGATCGAACTAGTTTATTTTTAGTAAATGCTTAGTTGAACTTTTTGAATTAATATAACTAGTTTATTTTTAGAATGTTATAAATGTTAATGTTAGATGAATTAGAAATGTTAGTGTTTAGTTGAACTAGTTGAATTAATATATAGATCGAACTAGTTTATTTTTAGTAAATGCTTAGTTGAAATTTTTGAATTAATATAACTAGTTTATTTTTAGTAAATGTTTAGTTGAACTAGTTGAATTAATATATAGATCGATCGAACTAGTTTATTTTTTGTAAATGCTTAGTTGAACTTTTTGAATTAATATAACTAGTTTATTTTTAGAATGTTAGAAATGTTAATGTTAGATGAATTAGAAATGTTAATGTTTAGTTGAACTCTAGTTGAATTAATATATAGATCGAACTAGTTTATTTTTAGTAAATGCTTAGTTGAACTTTTTGAATTAATATAACTAGTTTATTTTTAGTGAATGCTTAGTTGAATTAAAAGAAATAGTTGAATTAATTGAAAGTGTCGTCTGATGACGGAAAAAATTTCATTATGTGCGAATACTGTGAAGACCAGCGCGGCCAGTGCGACAGAAATTTCCTTGTTGATGGTTGGCGATTTAGCATCAAGCTGGATGAGACCTTCGAATTCGATACAGTAAGTCACAACAACAAGTGTGTTTTCGTAATTAAGCTTGACTTATATATATGCTGCATTTGCCTGACTTGTAATTTTTAATTTTTACTATTCTACTAGCGCATCCCCTGCCATGCAAGATTTTTTTTCTTGGATAAGATAGGTTTCAAAGATATGGAAACTATGGAGGTAAAAATAGTTTACCTGAAAACTGAGCATGATGGTTATACTTTCAACGTCAAAGTATACAATGCACACACGTACACCTATTTTGAATGCAAAACTTGGCAAGCACTATGCAAGGCTTATGCATTTGAGCCTGGTATGATTATCACCTTTGATATTCGTCCGGAAGATGATATTGAAGGTAATAGAGACATATGGGTCGATGTGCAGACGCCTCCAGTTCTACCATTATGTGAGTTCTTCTCAACTATATTTTTGTCTTTGATATTGCTTATTCAAAAATAATTGACAACTAATTTCTATTGACAGCTTATCTCCATTCAACCAAACATGTCCGGCGCTTGGTAGACAGGACCCACTACTGTCCCGGAGCTGAACTAAACTGCGAGGAGATAAGTCATTATGTTTCTGGCTTGAGGATCTTCATACTGTCAAGACAAAATTTCTTCCTGCACTTAGAAATATTAGTACTCAAAATGTGCGACCAATAGTGATGGTATTGAACTACGGTCACATCTATTTAGGAATGGTGGTAAGATTTTACTATTTATCCTCATTGCATCTTTTGCATACATAATTTTTCTGCTAAACTATCATTGCTAAGTATATTAATTAAGTACTATACGATGTTCTTTAACAGGGACTCCCGATGACAGTTGTGCCTCATGGGATCGAGACTAAAGGTCGCATGTTAATTGTTAGCTTACGGCTAAGATATCCTGCATTGCACATTAATGCATTCAGGATTTCTAGAAGCGATGAATGCTTAATAGTGGAAGATTGGAGGAAAATTATTAACGATCGCAGAGAAGTAATAGGGGGCAGCAATGAGAAGCGCAGCCCACGATTAGGAGACAGGTTCATCGGCATGCTCCAGTTTGATGAATCAGGGGAGTTATACATGTTCTATGCTATTTTAGCAGAGAGAGAGTAGCTTGCAGGAGTGATTTAGCTAGTTCATGCCGCTCTTAGTACTTGTCCTTTCATGTCGGTGTTCTTCGTTCTGAATTTAAGTGATTTGCTTTTGTGGTGTTATATATGAACGCTTATAATATCTTGACAATCATGTTGAACTCGATGATATTTTTGCTTCTGGTACAAAGTGAATGTTTCTTCTTTAAGCTAGTAGTGCTGGTGGTGATTAGATATATAGCTAGCGATGCATGACTATGATGATTAATATGATGATGATGATTAGTTTCAGCTGGATGGATCCTACCTAAGTGATCAAGTATATGCCATATCCGTATATATTATAGTTGATCAAGTATAATTAATATGGATATGGCATATACTTGATCACTTAGCTAGAGCTATCCAATGCATCCAGTCGAAACTAATTCGTGGTACTTTCACCTAATGATTTAACAACTCATTATAATCTAAAACAATCACTAAATTAAATTGAAAACACAAAATTAAAGAAAAAACAAAAAACACCCAAACATTTAGTACCGGTTGGTGTTACCAACCGGTACTAATGCCCTACACGCAAACGGGCCTGGCTCGTGCCACGTGTTGGCACTTTAGCGCCGGTTTGTGACGAACCGGTACTAAAGGGGGGGACCTTTAGTCCCCACTCTTTAGTGCCGGTTCACGAACCGGCACTAAAGGCCTTCACGAACTGGCACAAAAGGCCGGTTCTGCACTAGTGAATCACCCCCTCTAGACACCTCTTCTCGATCCTACCATTAATTACCAAAATCACCCAGGGAGCACTTGTGCTTTCAATCTCCCCCTTTTTGGTAATTGATGACAACATACATCAAAGTATTAATAAATGATATGAAAATTAGTAAGCAAAGCTTCGGAGGAACATGTAACATGTATAAGCTCCCCCTACATGTATGCAATCATGTGAATATAAGATAGAGGAACATGTGAATGCATTGCATGACAGCGTGGGTAATGAGTTACATGTATCTTGGCTATATGCATCAGAGCAAACAATATGATTGATAGTTGTACCTTCATGTTTATGAATCCCTCTTGCAAACAATATGTGCGACAACAAGAGATCATCATGCACATCAGTGTGATGCATATACTTACCTTGTGGTTCTGGGGCTGACTTTTGAAGGAATAAACTTGACAAAATAGGGTTAGATAACGCAATAATACTCCAAACAAAATAATTTCAAGATCCACAAGTATACAAAGACTGGGATGACCTGTAATAGGTGAGTACTGCAAAGTGAGTACTTCATTCAGATATAGACATGTCCGCAAAGATTTAAAGATTTGCAGTAAGTTCCAAGGATTTTTCTCCCCTTAAGCACAAACTCTCTCTCCCCCCGAATCTGACATTGGATAGTGGGAGATGTTAGGGTGAGATAAATCGATTAAAATAGAGCGAAAAAGAATCAATTAAACTACATGTCTTTCCCCTCTTAAATACATGTGACTTCTCTCCTCTTGTTAATATGCATCTTTAGAAGAGCTTAGATGTGCTATCTTTCTTCTGATAAGTTTGATTTGATAATTTTTGATGTGCTCTCTCTCCCCCTTTGACATCAATTTCCAAGAAGGGTAGCTTCCGGATCATGAGGCAGGTAGATGTGGTCCTTGAGACACTACAAAGCATCATGTAGCTTAAGATGTTCATTGAGGAAAAGAATCATTGAGTGGAGCTGAAGAAAATATGCAGTATAAAATGGCGAAATGTTTTCTCAGGAGTGAAATCGGTGACACCGACCTATTACCATCGGTGACTCGGCAGAGCCATTGAAGATGCTCATTGGTGAGACCGAGCTAGTCCATGTCGGTTGTACCGATGAACTATGTACAAGGAAACCTTTAATTTCCGTCTGGCCGACGGGCTTGGATCAGTGAGACCAAGTTCAACACAGAGGAAAAATTTGTCAACTCAGCTCACTAGGCAAATGGAATGTCACAAAGATTTGCAAGGAATTTTCATAAGGATTTGCAATGAATTAACTAGAGACTGATAAAACAGAAATCGAAAAGAAATCTAGATTACCTTTTTTTTGTTTTAGAAGGGGAAACACAAGAAGAGAAGCAAATTGAAAAGCAATATACAAGGGAACACTAGAGAACTTCATCTAGAGGTGGTCGGCGACATAGTCACCTATGTTAGAGTATATTGACTTAGGAGTCAAGTGAGATCACTTGATCATAGGTCATACCCATCATTAAGCTCAAAGTGGGGTTACCATTTTTCATTTAAGCAGTTTGATGTATTCACATCTTGTTGAGTTGCTTTAACTCATGACTTGGAGCAAAGCTTCTCTAAGATGGAATGATAGACCTTGGGTTGTGGTGTTGATCTTGATCATGTAGTTGAACTTATATTGGACGCTCAAGGTTGATGTAGACCATCTAGAGTTGGGAGCACCCTTTGGAGTTGAAGTTCATCTTCCTACATGGGTTTGTCTTGAAAGGAATAGAACTTGTGTATCCAAATTGACATTCATGAAATTTTGACATATTGAAATAGTCAAAGGATATTTTGAGTGAGTTCATGCTTCCTTGGATTCAACAACCGAACCATGGATACTTGGTGACGTATAAATTGCTCAGGATGTGAATGACTTTCAATCTCCTAGATTTAGGCTCATCCAAGTACCTACAAGGGTTATATGACATGCAAGGGGAGCAAATATACATATCCAAGACAAATGATCATCATCATAAGAGAAGTATCAAGGATTAGTCTCAAAAGCTCATGCCTTGCATGTATCCAAATGGAATCTGTATTCCAAGTTGGAGGCATCAACGATATTCAATTCACCTCTCAAACGGCAAAATACATTTTCATCAAGTGGTTTAGTGATTATATCCGCCAATTGCTTATTGGTACGAACATGCTCAAGATTGATGTCTCCTTTAGCAAATTGATCACAAATGAAATGATGACGAACTTCAATATGCTTAGTTCGAGAATGTTGCCTGGTGTTGTGAGCAATCTTAATAGCACTCTCATTGTCACAGAGCAATGGAACATGTACCACATGTATCCAATAATTTGCGTCATCCAAAGTAATTGGGCACAACATGATCCGGCGGCAATGTATTCCGCTTCGGCAGTCGATAAGGATATTGAGTTTTGTTTCTTGGAGGACAAAGAGACAACGGATCTACCAAGAAATTGAAAAGTACCCAAAGTGGAATTCCTATCAACCTTTTCACCGGCGTAGTCCGAGTCGGAATAGACAACAAGATCAAAATATGACCTCTTAGGATACCTGCCAAAGTTTGGTGTATGAACTAAATATCTCACTATCCTTTTCACGGCCTTAAGACATTCTTTAGGAGCCTCTTGATATCGTGCACACATGCACACACTTTGCATAATATCGGGATGGGAGGCACATAGATATAACAACGAACGAATCATAGAATGGTAAACCGGTCAACCAGATTGCCATCCTTAGTTAGGTCAAGATGTCCAATAGTAGGCATGGGTGTTCAGAAAAATACAAAAAACATTTGCCTTCTTTCCGTTTGCCTTTTTCGTTTGCTTCTTGTTTTCTTGTGTGCTAGATTGCTTTCTTTGTCACGATGTCTCAAGAAAATACTAAGTTGCGAGATTTTTCCAACACTAATAATAATGATTTTATTAGTACTCTAATTGCTCCCGCCACTAGTGCGGAATCTTATAAAATTAATGCCGTTTTGTTGAATCTTGTTATGAAAGAACAATTTTTTGGTAGTCCTAATCACTACTGCAGGATGCTGCTAACACGCACTACGATTAGAGACCCTTCGACGAAACTGTGTGCAATAAAATAATCGCAAACGGTGGTGTAAAAAACCGTCAAAAAAGAGGCAAAACGTTTGCGATGACGGATGCATCAAACACGGTTCAGATTTTAGTTGCGTGTGTGATGCACGGCATACAATTCAATCGTATTATCTATTTGTGATGAGGTAGAACAACAAAAACAGACAACTAGATAAAGGTGTGTGCGATTGAGGGCATACACTTCAGAAGGATTAACTGGTTGCGATTAGGCAACAAAACAGAAACGGTCACCCAGATCAAAGGTGTGTGTGATTGATGGCATACACTTCACATGAATGAACTATTTGCAATTAACCACAACAAAGAGAAATAGTTAGACAGATCAACGTGTGTGCACTAGACTGGCACACATTCTAATTAAAAGAAGTGTGCACGATGGTAATAAGGAGCGCACACGGTTCTTGGAACAAGACATGTGCTGACATTGCCTATTTTGGTGCACCAAATGCTACGTACGCGAACGAGAAAGCGTGCCCACGTTATGCCATCCGAGAATAGTGTCGCACTTAGAAATTATAGAATCATCAATAAATTTTGAGCATGCATCCCGTCACATTCCAAATTGCAAACATGTTCACACCGATCAAAAACTAAATGGTTTCCCACTTAGGAGCGTATTAGTACTTGGTTATAAATACTACTACTCCAAGGTGACTGCACATTCCTCCTCAACTCCTCATCCACAAAAAACAAACAAGTTAATCATCGTCGTTCCCTTTCGTCTGCCATGTCTACCGTGAGTTATGGGTCGAGATATTGCCACCAGGGAGAGGCGAGCATGGAAGCGCAAGCACGAGAGATGTCCCGCCTCGCCGCGAAAGTAGCTGACATGTTCATACGTCTCCGTCGTATCTATAATTTTTGATTGTTCCATGCCAATATTATTCAACTTTCATATACTTTTGGCAACTTTTTATACTATTTTTGGGACTAACTTATTGTCCCAGTGCCCAGTGCCACTTCCTGTTTGTTGCATGTTTTATGTTTCGTAGAAAACCAATATCAAATGGAGTCCAAACGGGATAAAAACGGACAGAGAACTAATTCGGAATATTTGGGATTTTCCGGAGGAAGAATCAACGCGAAACGGTGTCCGAGGTGGCCACGAGATAGGGGGGCGCGCCCACACCCCCTGGGCGCGCCTGGCACTCTCATGGGCAACCCATAAGGTGGTTGATGCCCTTCTTTTGCCTCAATAAAGCTAATTTTATGAACAAAATCTGGGTGAAAGATTCACCCCAATCGTAGTTACGGATCTTCGGATATTAAAGAGACGGTGAAGGGGTAGAATGTGAGAACGCAGAAACAGAGAGATAGATCCAATCTCGGAGGGGCTCTCGCCCCTCCCACGCCATGGGAGCCAAGGACCAAACGGGAAACCCTTCTCCCATCTAGGGAGGAGGTCAAGGAAGAAGAAGAAGAAGGGGGGCTCTCCCTCCCTTGCTTCCGGTGGCGCTGGAGCGCTGCCGGGGGCCATCATCATCACCGCAATCTTCACCAACACTGCCGTCATCTTCACCAACATCTCCATCACCTTCCTTCTTATATATCCAGCGGTTCAATCTCCCGCAACCCACTGTACCCTCGACTTGAACATGGTGTATTATGCTTCATATTATTTTCCAATGATGTGTTGCCATCCTATGATGTCTGAGTAGATTTTCGTTGTCCGATCGGTGATTGTTGAATTGCTATGATTGGTTTGAGTTCCATGTTTTATTATTGGTGCTGTCCTATGGTGCTCTTTGTGTCGCGCAAGTGTGAGGGATCCCCGCTGTAGGGTTTGCAATATGCTTATGATTTTCTTATGGTGGGTGGCGTGAGTGACATAAGCACATACCTGAGTAAGTAGGTTGTTTGCGTATGGGATAAAGGGGACTTGATACTTTAATGCTATGGTTGGGTTTTACCTTAATGAATCTTTAGTAGTTGCGGATGCTTGCTAGAGTTCCAATCATAAGTGCATATGATCCAAGTAGAGAAACTATGTTAGCTTATGCCTCTCCCTCAAATAGAATTGCAATAGTGATTACCGGTCTAGTAACATAGTCAATTGCTTAGGGACAATTCCACAACTCCTACCACCACTTTTACACAATTGCTATATTTACTTTATTGCTTCTTTATCTAAACAGCCCCTACTTTTTATTTACGTGTTCTTTATTATCTTGCAAACTTATCCTGTCACAACTACAAAGTCCTTTTGGTTTCATACTTTTTCTAGGTAAAGCGAACGTCAAGTGTGCGTAGAGTTGTATCAGTGGTCGATATAACTTGAGGGAATATTTATTCTACCTTTAGCTCCTCGTTGGGTTCGACACTCTTACTTATCGAAAACTGTTGCGATCCCCTACACTTGTGGGTTATCAAGACCTTTTTCTGGCGCCGTTGCCGGGGAGTCATAGCGTGGGATGCATATTCTCGTGTGTGCTTGTTTGCTTTATCACTAAGTAAATTTTATTTGTTGTTCTAAGTTGTTCTCTATCTTTAGTTATGGATATGGAACACGAAATACCAAAAAAATTAGGTGTACTTGCTACTCATAGAGATGGGGCAACTCCTAAATCCCTCGATTCTCACTTTGTGGAAGATATTATGTACTACTTTGATAATCCTGAGAAAACCCCATTCAACTTTATAATGGGAGACATGTCGGATCAATGTGAATACTTTAGGGATTATTGCTTGACACAAAAAGGGAAACTATTATGGGATCAATTTATTATGTTGCGTTGGTATGCTCGGGATCTATGCTTGAGATATGATGTTACTTGTTGCTCTAGGATGAAGGCCCCACAGCTTCCCTTTTCATGCAAATTTAATGATGATAAAGCCATAGCTTCTTATGCTAATGGTATATATGATTACTATGATGTTGAACAAATTGAAGAATTTGTTGCTTTTAAGGCTGCTTATGAAATTGAATCTTTGTTTGAAAAGTATGAAGCTTTAGATGATGATGTTTATAGGCCTGAAAATCTTGCTATACTTAGACATTGCTATGAAAATCATGAATAAAATTACTATATTAATGCATTTATTGAGAAAGTCTCCACTGTCCGACTAATATTTTGCAGGAAGCTATGGAAGAAGAAAGTGATGAAATTATGAGCTCATTGGATGAAAAAGATGATGAGGAGAGCGAAGAACAAAAGTAGGAAGAGCGGATTGATCACCCGTGCCCACCTTCTAATGAGAGTAACTCTTCAACTCATACATTGTTTAATTTCCCTTCATGCTTACCTAAGGATGATTGCTATGATGATTGCTATGATCCCTTTAATTCACTAGAAATATCCCTTTTTGATGATGCTTGCTATGCTTGTGGCCAAGATGCCAATATGAATTATGCTTATGGAGATGAACTTGCTACAGTTCCTTATGTTAAACACAAAATTGTTGCTATTTCACCCACGCATGATAATCCTATTATCCTTTTGAATTCTCCCAACTACACTACATCGAAGAAGTTTATGCTTATTAAGGATTATATTGATGGGTTGCCTTTTACCATTGCACATGATGATTTTGATAGATATAATATGCATGTGCTTGCTGCTCCTACTTGCAAGTATTATGAGTGAGGACTATATCTCCACCTCTCTATGTTTCCAATATGATAAAATTGCAAGAAACTGCTTATACTATGCATTGGCCTTTACTTGGTGTGCATGAATTCTTCTGTTATGACATGTCGATGCATACGAAAAGAGTTAGACTTCGTTGTTGCATGATATATGTTACTTTGTGCTCACTACTAAATTACAAATCATTGTTAATTAAAATTGGCTTTGATATACCTTGGGATCCGGATGGATCCATTACTTGAGCACTATATGCCTAGCTTAATGGCTTTAAAGAAAGCGCTGCCAGGGAGACAACCCGGAAGTTTTAGAGAGTCATTTATTTCTGTTGAGTTCTTTCATATAGTTTAAAAACAAAAATAAACAAAGAGGGGAACCTAAAACCTTTTCAAAAAGGAAAGTGAAACTGAGAGAGACAAGCATTGTTGAAGTGGGAGCTAACCTTGAACCTTGTTCATGCTCACCGAAACTTTGTGAATCTTGATTACAGAAACTTTTCATCAAAAATAATTATCCCCTTGTACAATTCCATTGTATTTTAAAAATAATGTGCCAAGGTTTGCCTTTAGCATGTTTACAATGCTTGTTGGTGTGTACGGTGCAGGACAGAAACTTTGCCTGTAGTGCGCGATTTTACATTTTTAACTGGAATGTCAAATGGTTCTGATTCATTTTTCACTGTCTTGATGTACAATTTTTTTAATTTTCCTAATTTTGGTAGAACTTTTGGGGTACCATAAGTATGGTGAATGTTCATATTGCTACAGACAGTTCTGTTTTTGACAGATTCTGTTTTTGATGCATAGTTTGCTTGTTTTGATGAAACTATCAATTTATATCAGTAGATTAAGCCATGGAAAAGCTATATTACAGTAGACACAATGCAAAAACAAAATATGAATTGGTTTGCTATAGTACTTAGAGTAGTAATTTGTTTTTATTATACTAACGGATCTTACCGAGTTTTCTGTTGAAGTTTTGTGTGGATGAAGTGTGTAATCGAGGAAGTTTCAATATGAGGAAAAGGAAGAGAGGCAAGAGCTCAAGCTTGGGGATGCCCGAGGCACCCCAAGTAAATATTCAAGGAGACTCAAGCGTCTAAGCTTGGGGATGCCCCGGAAGGCATCCCCTCTTTTTTCAACAAGTATCGGTATATTTTCGGATTCGTTTCATTCATGCATTATGTGCAAGTCTTGGAGCGTCTTTTGCATTTAGTTTTCACTTTTCTTTTATGTACCATGATGGTATGATATAGTCCTTGATTGATTTATAGAATTCTCATTGCACTTCATTTAAATCTTTTGAGTATGGCTTTATAGAATGCTTCATGTGCTTCACGTATATCGTTTGAAGTTTGGATTGCCTGTTTCTCTTCACATAGAAAACCGCCATCTATAGAATGCTCTTTTGCTTCATTTATATTTGTTAGAGAGTGGTCATATCTTTTGTAGAAAGGAACTAACTCTCTTGCTTCATTTATATCAATTTAGAGAGATGACAGGAATTGGTCATTCACATGGTTAGTCATAAAATCCTACATAAACTTGTAGATCGCTGAATATGATATGTCTGAATATAAAGGTGGTGATATTAGAGTCATGCTAGTGGGTGGTTGTGGATAGTAGAGACACTTCTTTTGAGGTTTGCAAGTCCCGTAGCATGCACATATGGTAACCGTTGTGTGACAAATTCGAAGCATGCGGTGTTTCTTTGATTGTCTTCCTTATGAGTGGCAGTCGGGGACGAGCGATGGTCTTTTCCTACCAATCTATCCCCCTAGGGGCATGCGTAGTAGTACTTTTGTCGGTGTTTTGGGAATGGGGGTCCCCAGACTTGGCTGCCTGCGGCCTGCGATGTGCCTCAAGGGGCAGCCTAGCGCGGCCCATCTTCATCAGCACAAGTTCAAGACCCTCGCGAGGGGCCAAGCCTCGCTTGGGGGACGACAGGAAGCTTCCTCAGGCACGGCCTCGTCAGGCTGGCTCGCGAGGAGGCAGAGAGATCAAGGTGGGGCACCTCACGAGGTACCCGTGATGCAAGCCATGACGATCGAGGGCGCCAGGCGGGTGCCAGCCTGCGCAGAGTCCTTGTTTCCTCTTTGGTGCAAAGGGAGCAAGCGCAGGCAAGAGCATCAAGCAAAGGCAGCCATTTCGGTGCAACAAGACTAGGACCAGCAGAACGGCAGGATGGAGGTCATCGTGGAGCCCAAGCCGGCTTCACCACAAGAGCCTTTGGCAAGCGAGGACCAACTTTAGTCAGGATAAGTGTACTAGATGTTCCCCTTCAAAATGGCCAATTGTTGGCGCCCTTCCCGCTTAATATTTGGGAAGAGGCCCAGGGCCCTTGCCTATAAATAGGACTAGCCACTCTCAAGGCAGGAGACGGACGGATCGTACCTTAGCCAGAATCACCAACGCAAGAACCCCTCCCCTCACGAGGCTGTTCTTCCTTGTATTGTTCATCATCAGCCCATGAGGCAATCCACCACACCACACACTCGAGTAGGGTATTACACCACAATCGTGGCCTGAACCAGTATAAACCCTTGTCTCTTGTGTTGCTCTTTTCATAGCTTAGATCCTAGCAAGGCGATGAGGTGCAGGTAGGTAGAAGGCGAAATATCCGCGTGCACCCCAATGTTCGAACCTAGAGGGTCTGCGAAACCCGAAATCCGACACCGCCCCGCGCGGGCGATGAAGCTCCGGGGGAACCTCAGCCCCCTCCCCCTCAAGAAGGCGCCCTGGCCCCAAGGCGCGTGGCCCCTGGGCGGAACCCGCTCCGTCCGGTGCCAGCGCAGCAAGAGCGGAGATGCCAAGAGGTCCCTCGCCCCCAAGAAGCTGCCCGAGTGCTCCCTGCTCCGGCCCGTCGCGACCACGCTCCTGTTCCAGCACGCCAAGACCTCGCGCTGCTCCTAGCTGCAGCGCATGGGGACTCGCAAGACCAAGCTCCTCGTCACCCAAGGCCTCCCGTGGCCATAGCTGGCTTCCTCGCCTTCACCAGCGAGTTGCGCAGCGTCGCGTGGCCCTGCAAGTTCAAGCCATACCTGCCTCCTCGCTACCACGGCACGGCCGACCCTGCGGAGTTCCTCTAGCTCTACGAGTTGGGCATCGAAGCCGCCAACGGGGACGAGAAGGTCATGGCGAACTGGTTTCCCATGGCACTCAAGGATGGGGCCCGCACCTGGCTCCTGAACCTGGCCCCTGGCACGATCTCCTCCTGGGACGAGATGCGCACCCATTTCATCGCCAACTTCCAAGGTACTCGCGACCGCCCCCCCACCGTGAGCGACATGCTCCGCATCAAGCAGCAACCAGGGGAGACCCTGCAGAAGTACATCTAGCGCTTCAACAACGCACGTCTCAAGATTCCCAAGGTGACCGAGGAGGCCATTATCTCAGCCTTCTCCGACGGCGTGCGCGACATCAAGATGAAGGAGGAGCTAGCGATGCATGAAGATCTGTGCACTTACTTGGAGCTGTTCAACTTGGCGACCAAGTGCGCCAGGGCTGAGGAAGGGCGCCTTTCCCTCCTCAAGTTGCTAGCCGCAGACCCAGAAGAGAAGAAATCCAAGGCCAAGGACGTGAAGCGCAAGGGGGTTGCCGTGCTCGCGGTAGAGCCAGACACCAAGCGGGGCAGAGATCAACCCGAGTCTTTCAAAGGAAGTCGGTACTGTGTGTACCATGACCTCCACACCCACAACACCAACGAATGTCAAGAGCTCTGAGGCGTGCGAGAAGGGAGGACCGGCCGACGCCCTGACCGCAACGATCGAGCCTAGAACTGAGGTGGAGGAAGAAACGCAGGACGCTGGGAAGACCGCGGCCCACGCCAAGGGTGGCGCGACCGACCTCGCGATGATCGCTCGCAGGGCCAGCCTCGTGAGGGAGACTGGAGGGATCAGCCTCGCGAGGATCATCCACAAGGAAACGCAGGCCTCCCTCCACTGCCGCCACAGCCTAGGAGAAACGAGGACCATCATCAGGACAAGGGGCCTGGGGGCTTCCAGGAGCCGCGCGTGATCGCCTGCATCCTGGGCGAAGCTCAAGCCCCAGCCTCTCAACGCATTTTCAAGCAGTTCGCCCGCGAGGTGAATGCAGTCCTTCCCAGGCTCGAGGCCACGCGCCCTCTCAGGTGGTCGGCATGCGCCATCACGTTCAGCTCAGCGGATCAGCTCAAGTGCGCGGCCACAGCCGGAGTCCTCCCGATGCTTTGCTCCCCAGTCATCAGCAACGTGCAATTCACCAGGACCCTCATCGACGGTGGGGCAGGGCTCAGCGTCCTGTCCGTAGAGACATTCAACAATCTCCAAGTGCCTTACGATTAGTTTCAGCCAACCAAGCCTTTCTCCGGAGTCACCGACGGCTCCACGGTTCCAATTGGGCAGGTCCGCCTCCCAATCACATTCGGGGCGCGCAACAACTACCGCACCGAGCTCATCGACTTCGACGTCGCCCACATTCGCCTGCCATACAACGCCATCCTCGGATACCCATCTCTCACCAAGTTCATGGCCATGACTCATCACGGCTACAGCATCCTCAAGATGCTAGGAAGTGGCGGAGTCATCACGGTGCCCTGTGAAGAAAGAGACGCAGTGTGCTCCCTAGAGCGAGCTTTTCAGGCCGCATCACTTGAAGACCCAGATCGCGGGAGCGGGAGGCTCCCTGAAACCTCTCCTAAGAAGAAGAAGACATAGCCAGGCCCGACCCCTCAGGAGGCAGGCCCCTCAGGGTCTGCGCCTGTTCAGGGGGCACCTCCTTCTGTCGCATTGGAAGGCACGCCCGGCGCCCTCCTCAGACAGGGCTCAGGGGCTCCCTCCTGGAGGGACACTGACCATGGTAAAGTCACGAGGGAGGCGCTGAGGCACCACTTGGAGGCGTGTTTCGGAGCACGATTCCCCCAGGAAGGAGCAAGGCAAGGAGGGCCAAACCCTCAGGAGTTTGTCAGTCAGATCACGCAGGGGTTGCAGGAGTCAAGAGTCATGAGTGGCAGCCGCCGCTTACCTGCTGCAGCTCCCCATCCAGGCGAGGATGGTGGGCTCAACCGAGCCGCCTCTCAGGAGCGCTTCTGGCCCTCACGTGTGGGGCGCTGCGAAGGCACACCCCACAGCTACTTCGCATGCCCTACAGCTTGCCGAACGCGGCTGCTGTGCGCCAGCGCCTCATGGGAAGCATCCTGGAGGCTCAGGAGGCCAGACATTCAGCAGTCCTGGAGGAGATGGAGATGGTTCATGAGGAGCCACCAGCGCCTCTGGAGCCTCCCGAGGCTCCTGGGCCTGGGGGCTCGTGAGGATCGGCTTCCGCAGCCCACGATGTCTGCTGCTTCAACACCCCTTCATCTTCAACGCTATCAGGTGACATCCTTCAAGTTTCGTTTCCAGCTGGGAGCGCCCCCAGGGCTGCACTATTCTCAGGCTGCGTGGGTCTGTCCCTGCGGCATGTATCCCTTTTCTTCATGCTTTTAGCTCACCTTGTTGGGGGCGCCCCTCGGGCTGCATCATCCCCAAGTCGCTCGGGTCAGACCCAGCGGCATGTACCCCTCTTGTGTTTATTTTCAGGCCATGCATTCGACCCATCATGCTTGTTATTTGATGCCTGTCCGCGGCACCTCTTCTTCCTTCATGTCGGCCGCTTGCGCGTTAACGGGGGGGGGGGGGGGTACCTGAGCATCACGACTCAGGGCTTCTACTGGCCCTCTAGCCCTCACCCTCTAGCTTTGTCCACGGCAAACCAGCGACGGCTGAGACCCACTCGAGGGCCGGGACCCGAGGACGTAGAGCGTCGGCATCTAACCAAGCTTGCGCGTTAAAGGGGGGGTACCTGAGCATCGCGACTCAGGGCTGCTACTGGCCCTCCAGGCCTCACCCTCTGGCTTTGTCCACGGCAAACCAGCGACGGCTGAGACCCGCTCGAGGGCCAGGACCCGAGGATGTAGAGCGTCGGCATCTAACCAAGCTTGCGCATTAAAGGGGGGGGTACCTGAGCATCGCAACTCAGGGCTCCTACTGGCCCTCTAGCCCTCACCCTCTGGCTTAGTCCACGGCAAACCAGCGACGGCTGAGACCCGCTCGAGGGCCGGGACCCGAGGACCTAGAGCATCAGCATCTGGCCAAATTTGCAGGAACACATCACAAGTTAAGGCCGAGTGCCAGGCGCAACCCGCCTTGAGGTAGGGCCCCGTGGGTCCCATGCTGGCTCACGGGTGCCCAGATACACCTCCTCAGGCCCTACCGTGCCAGCCATGTGTCAGGGCTGGGCTGTACACGCCCCGGGGGCTCCTCCCGAAGGGGAGCCCCCTCCCACGCACCAGTGGAAGCACCATGCTCCGCGCTGGCTGACGACACTGCCGTGGAGCGGCTATGCCCATACACATACGGAAGTGCTATGCTCCGCGCTGGTGATAAACAACTGAGGGTGGCCCCCGGCCGCATCAACCTAAGGGAGCCCAGAGCTCAGTGTCTGGCCTCATCGCAACACCTCCCCTCGGGAGTGCCGCGCGAGGGGGCTGGGCACGGGGGCTGCGCCTGGGTCACGCCCAGACGTACGCCACCCAGCCAGGCCCCTTGGGCCTAGTTCGTCGCGTGTCCCTCCCCGAGCGGAGCCAAGGTACGAAGGCCATTTGGGCGTCAAGGGGGACTCCTGAGCATCGCGACTCAGGAGCCTAACTGGTCACGTAGCCCCTCACTCCTTAGTTCTGAAAGGCTAACGACGGTTGAGGTATGCGCGGGGCTGGGCTCTGCAGACGTAGAATGGTAGATTCACCCACACATCTCACCTCCCTACTTGCTGTTCGTGCGTCAAGGGGGACTCCTGAGCATCGTGACTCAGGAGCCTAACTTGTCACGTAGCCCCTCACTCCTTGGTCCCGTCCTGATTTCCGGTCGGGGCTAACGGCGGCTGAGGTATGCGCAGGGCCGGGCTCTGCCGGTGTAGAACATAAGCAAGTAGGAAGAGCGCAAATCTCAAGGAATTCAAAAGCAAATATTATAGTCCATAACTGTCATCACTACACCAAACACAAGTTTAAACGCCTCCCCGAGGCACGATGCATGTTGCAGGAGCTGAAAGCAGAACAGGAGCCGCGACGGAGTCATTTGTTGGAGGCGGAGCCAGCTGCAGGACCGGCAGTGCCTCGCTTCGGCTTGGTGCTGAAGGCCCGGAACTTCCCCAGCAGAGCTTCCGCACGACCCTTCATGGCCTCAGCAGCGGCAGCGGCAAGCTCGCCGCTCGCTGGCTCCAGCAGGCTGTCGAGGTCGACATTGGGATCGTGAAGGTAGACGTGGGTAAGGACCCGCATCAGCGCTGCAGAAGACAGGACACGTGCCTCGGCCTCAGCCGTAGGGCCAAGGCCAAGGGTGACATCTTCAAGAGCACAGACCAGGAAGGGGAGCAGCTTGGTGGGGCCGTCCTCGACGCCGGCCAGTAGGCTCTCAAGGCCGCTGTCGTAAAGCGTCCTCAGCAAGCCATGAGCCTTCACCTCCATCTCCGTGAAGGCCTCGCGGTCCTCGGCAAGGACCCGCGCCTTGCCGTCCAGCTCGACCTTCCTCGCTTCCAACTCCTGCTCCAGTGCGCCCAGGTGGTCACGGCGCTTGTTAAGCTTGGCACCTTGGTCCTTGACAGCCGCCTCGCGAGCCTTCAAGACTTCCTCCTTCTCTTGGCGAATGTGGACCTCCTTGGCAAGCTGGTCTCACAGGCACTGCAGCTCGCTCTCCAGCGCCTTGCAGCGACCTTGGGCATCGGCTGACTCCCCCAAGGCAACGTTGCGAGCAGCCTTCGCCTCAATGACGGCCAGTTTCTCCTCGTCGCAGGACGTCGAGGCCTGAACCAGTGCCGCCCGAATCGAAGCATCGGAGCGAATCTAGCCAGAAGCCAGCTCCAAGCGCCCGGCCACCAAGCGAGGGTCGGCGCCCAGAAGATCTTGCCACAACTCATCCAGTTCAGCAGCAGCACGATCCAGGACAGTGGAAGGAGTCGGAGAGACAACAGTTGGTGGAGTAGGAGGAGAGGACGGCAGCATAACCACAGGCGGGACTTGGTGCACCCCAACAGTTGTGGCGGTGCCATCAGGCAAGGATACCTCAGGAGTCGCTTGGGCCATGGGGGCTGAGCTCACCCCAGCCAGCTCCAACAGGCCTCGTGAGGACGAACGAGCAGGAGAGGCCCGTGCCTCGCAGTCACCTCCTTTCGCGCGCGGAGGCGCCGCCCCAGACAGGACCTCAGGAGCCTCCTTCAGCTTCTTTGTCGCAGGCGCCAGCCTAGCCAAGAGATGCAGACATCAAGCCTCAGCGACAAAACAGGGAATAAAACAAGAATCAAGCACTTACTGGTCGCTGCTCGTGAGCTCGAGCAACCTCCGTCCGTACTTGAAGCCCGAGAGCCGGCTGCTGGGATCAGCTTCGAGAGGCTCGGAAGCAGGAGGCGCGTCTGTGGGTCGCCTCGAAGCCAAGGCAGACCCGAGGGGGACCAGCCCAGTCCTATCCTTCTTCCGGATCGGGGGCAAGCTCTCGCTGCCCCGCTCGTCTCCATCCTTGTCGTCATCACTCGGCAAGAGCCGGAGAGCGCGGGACCTGCGCCGGGGGAGGGGTGCTCGCGACTCCCCGTCGGTAGCACCGGGGTCAAGCCCTTCCTCCCGTTCCTCTTCTTCCTCCTCTTCGCTGGAGTCACTAGAGGACACATTCACCGTCGCCAGGGCCGCCAGGTCCTCGGGAACCTGAGTGGGCACATGCCCGTCCCCATTGAAGACGGGCATGGAGTCCACCACCTGCTCCTAATCATCCCGAAGGAACAGGGGTACAGGGGCGCCCTCCAGCCTCGCCACGTCTCCTCCGACCAAAGATTGGAGGACCGCGGCCAGATCTTCATCGGCCAAGATCATGGGGCTCAGGCGGGGCCTCCACAGCAAAGGCGAGTACTTACGAAGCGGGACCACTTGGTGCTCCAGGAACTCCCTTAGGAGCGACGGACCAGTCAGCTTCGCCGCCGCCATGTTGGCCGGCCACAGATCCGCGTCCATCTTCTCCAACACCGGCTTCGCGCGGGGGTCCACGAGTTCCGTGCGAGACCAATCATCGGAGCTCGTGGGCTGCTCCGTGGGCAGAATCAGCCGACGGTGGATGCCCCCGGCATCTACCATGACCCACTTGCTCCTGAAGCCCTCAATCCTCTTCCCGGGCTTCGTCATGGCGTTGGAGCCGCCATACGCGACAAAGCTCACGCACACGTAGAGGGGACCACGAGAAGGCCGGAGGGAGAAGTAGTGGCGCAGCAAGGCCATCGAGGGCTGCACTCCGACGTGAGCCTCGCAATAGTAGGCGAAGATCACCAGAAGAAGAACAGAGTTGGGGTGGAGGTGCGGAGCTTGCAGGTTGTAATGGCGGAGGACATAGAGGAAGAACTCAGAAAAAGGAGGCATCAGACCATCAGCAATGGCGCTCACAAAGAGCGGATAGAAGGTGCTCCCTTGGCCCTCAGGAAGGGTGGAGCCGGCCTTGAACACCTTTGCCCCGTCGATACCTTGCGCCTCCACCAGCCGGCGCATCCGGGCAAGGCTAGTCTCCGACACGTTCGGCGAGTCCAAGGCGGGCGAGTACCAAGCTTCGGCCGTAGTCTGGCGAGGCGCCATGTCTTGCAAGGGTGCGCGGTCGAAGTAGATCTGAAGATTTTGGAGGCAGAAAGGAAGGGCGCAAGAAAGGGGATCTGAGCAATGACCGGAGGAAGCAAGGAAAGCAAAGCCTAGGCAGATGTTGCTCTTTTGTCGACTCACGCAGTTGCTGAGGTGCCCATGACCAATCAATCGCCACACAGTGCCCAAGGCCGCAGGCTGTTAGGGCCCGCGGCGCTTCGCACTTGCCCCTTCGCCTCTCTGCTCAGCCAAGTCCGGGCGCGCCTTGGGCCCGGGGGCTACTGTCAGCGTTCTGGGAATGGGGGTCCCCAGACTTGCCTACCTGCGGCCTGCAGCGTGGCTCAAGGGGCAGCCCAGCGTGGCCCATCTTCATCAGCACAAGCTCAAGACCCTCACGAGGGACCAAGCCTCGCGGGGCGGACGACAGGAAGCTTCCTCAGGCACGGCCTCGTCAGGCTGGCTCATGAGGAGGCGGAGAGATCAAGGCGGGGCACCTCACGAGGTACCCGTGACGCAAGCCATGACGACCGAGGGCGCCAGGCGGGCACCAGCCTGCGTAGAGTCCTTGTTTACTCTTTTGTGCTAAGGGAGCAAGCGTAGGCTAGAGCATCAAGCAAAGGCAGCCATTTCGGTGCAACAAGACCAAGACCAGCAGAACCGCAGGATGGACGTCATCGTGGAGCCCAAGCCGGCGTCACCACTAGAGCCTTTGGCAGGCGAGGGCCAACTTTAGTGAGGATAAGTGTACTATATGTTCCCCTTCAAAATGGCCAATTGTTGGCGCCCTTCCCGCTCAATATTTGGGAAGAGGCCTAGGGCCCTTGCCTATAAATAGGACTAGCCACTCTCAAGGCAGGAGACGGACGGATCGAACCTTAGCCAGAACCACCAACGCAAGAACCCCTCCCCTTGCGAGGCTGTTCTTCCTTGTATTGTTCATCATCATCCCAAGAGGCAATCCACCACACCACACACTGGAGTAGGGTATTACACCACAATGGTGGCCTAAACCAGTATAAACCCTGTGTCTCTTGTGTTGCTCTTTTCATAGCTTAGATCCTAGCGAAGCGATGAGGTGCAGGTAGGTAGAAGGCGAAATCTCCGCGTGCACCCCAGTGTTCGAACCTAGAGGGTCTGCCGGAACCCGAAATCCGACAACTTTGCTTTGAGGGCTAATAAAATTTTGCAATAAGTATATGAGTTCTTTATGACTAATGTGATTCCATGGATTATACGCACTTTTACCCTTCCATCATTGCTAGCCTCTTTGGTACCGTGCATTGCCCTTTCTCACCTCGAGAGTTGGTGCAAACTTCGTTAGTGCATCCAAACCCCGTGATACGATACACTCTATCACACATAAGCCTCATTATATCTTCCTCAAAACAGCCACCATACCTACTGTCGGTGTCAAAACCGGCGGATCTCGGGTAGGGGGTCCCGAACTGTGCGTCTAGGCTGATGGTAACAGGAGACAAGGGACACGATGTTTTACCCAGGTTCGGGCCCTCTTGATGGAGGTAAAACCCTACGTCCTGCTTGATTAATATTGATGATGTGTGTTACAAGAGTGGATCTACCACAAGATCAAGGAGGCTAAACCCTAGAAGCTAGCCTATGGTATGATTGTTGTCCGTCCTATGGACTAAACCCATACGGTTTATATAGACACCGGAGAGGGCTAGGGTTACATAGAGTCGGTTACAATGGTAGGAAATCTACAGATCCGTATCGCCAAGCTTGCCTTCCACGCCAAGGAAAGTCCCATCCGGACACGGGACGAAGTCTTCAATCTTGTATCTTCATAGTCTTGGAGTCCGGCCGATGATGATAGTTCGGCTATCCGGACGCCCCCTAGTCCGGAACTCCCTCAGTAGCCCCTGAACCATGCTTCAATGACGACGAGTCCGGCGCGTATGTTGTCTTCGGCATTGCAAGGCGGGTTCTTCCTTCGAATAATTTATAGAAGATTGTGAACACCAGGATAGTGTCCGGCTCTGCAAAATAAATTCCACATACCACCGTAGAGAGAATAACATTTACACAAGTTCGATCTGCTGACGTATTCCGTGGCGTGATGTCACACCACTACCAAGCCTTTACTCGAATTGTTTTTATTGTTCCACCTCTGCGCGTTTAGCGAGGCGGTTTCCTTGGCACGTCTTGTTGAAGCAGAGATCGTGTTCCCCTTATTCCGGGATTCTCATCAATACGGACGTGGGTAACCCAACCGCGCCCGTTGCCACGCCCCCTCCATCGAAGGCGGGTTCCAAACGGTCACGCGGACAGCTCTTGGTATTCTCCCTCTTTATAATGGGACCAAGGCCCGTTCTTTTTCTTCAATCCTCTATCGAATCCGCCCCTCGCCCTGAGTTCCAGCACCCAGGGTTCCATATTTGGGTACCTTCGATCTTCGACAATGTCCGGGCCCGACCTACGAGGCCGGTGGATGCCCTTCTCCATCACAGAAGAGGATGTGCTAAAGCTAAGAGACGCCAGCTATTTAACCTACGAGATTTCGAATAGGCTGCCTGCCCGAGGGCAAGTTATTCCTACTCCTGAGCCTTGTGAGAGCGTCGTGTTCGTGTCTCACCTCCGTCGGGGTTTAGGCTTCCCGACGGATCCCTTCGTGAGGGGGCTCATGTTTTACTATGGGCTGGAATTCCATGACCTGGCTCCAGAGTCTATCCTCCACATCTCATCATTCATTGTCGTCTGCGAAGCCTTCCTCCGCACTACCCCTCACTTCGGTTTGTGGATCAAAACCTTTGACGTGGAGCCGAAGATGATCGAGGGGCGCCAGGCAGAGTGCGGCGGGGCGGTTATAAGCAAGAGGGCCGATGCTCCATGGCCCGAGGGCTCTTTTCAAGAGGAGCTTGGCGTGTGGCAATAGGAGTGGTTCTATATCACCGCTACCAGGGGCAGCAGGCAGAGGCTACCGCCCGTCTTCCGCTCGGGCCCTCCTCAATAGTTGACGTCATGGGTCAACAAGGGGCGTGACTAGGGGCCGCCTAAAGACGTACCCCTTTTGCAGGACCGGATTCGAGGCCTCCAAGAAAGGGAGATCAATCTGGTCGTAGTAGTACAGGTTATGCTGATCCGGCGCCTACTGCCCTGCAAACATCGCCCCCTCAGCCTGTGGGAATTTAATCCGGAGGGGCCACGAGCTCTTCAACACTTCATGGGTTTGACACCCATGGAGATGTACAAACTGTTCTTCGGATCGCAAGAGATGCGTCCGGTCTTGACCGAGTACGCTGGCCTAAGCTGCAATCGCCCGGATACTCAAGTAAGTAGCCCTGTGTCCGGGCACACTGTCCACTTATATATCATGGGTTTGCCTTTTAACCAGCTATCCCTTGGACAAGAGTGGATAGCGCTAGCAAAACTGATATGGTGTCCGGCCACCCTCCCTGAGACCACGCAGGATCCTGTGCTAATTAAAATGTTGGAGGTTGCGCCCTCGGAGGAGAGCGAAGGGGGGCACAGGGGAACTACCACCTCTGCCAAGGAGGCTGTCAGTAAGGGAGGAGTCAAGAGTCCCTCCTTCCAGGGGGAGAAGAGGACAGCTTCCGGAGACCCAGAAGCCAAGGCCTCGAAGCGGGGAAAGAAATCTGTACCAGAAGGTCCTGTGCTAGGAAGAGTCCTGACCGCACTGTCTCCTCGGAGGAATCAGCCCTCCAGCGAGCCGTAAGTAGAAAAGGGGGAATTTTGTAATAGTGGATACCCCTGGTTAATTTTTAAGGGTAACCGAAGTTTTCATCTTGTAGTTCGGATCTCAGCCCGTCTCAGCACAGCTCATCTTCGGGAGACCTTCGTCCGGAGATGATGGAGAGTGAAACGCCTCCATCTGCCGCCCCATCATGCGGGGCGGATGACCCTGAGGTGTCGTCACGGAGGGTCTCCCCGAGTTCGGCGGGGCCAGAGAGTTCGGCACCCATTGGAATACGGCCGGTGGAGCTGCAGGATTTACTTAGGAGGGCGTCCATCTCGGAAGATCACCGCACATTAATGAGTACGATTATTGAAAGGATCTCGTCCGCCGAGAGCGGGTTGTATGAGGCCGTCAGAAGCTTGCTGATGGGATTTGAGGTACGCAAAAAATGACATACCTTTTGACAGTTTTGCACATGGAGTGCGCCTTGTATAGATAGTAGCCCCTGAGACTTGGTATGCTGTCGAAAGCGACAACGTGCTGAGGATCATAATCTCAGTTATAGATTGTCGCCTTTCCTATGCAGGTGGCGGAACGTTCGGTGGCCAGCCGGACTGATGGAGTTGCCGAACTGAAGAGGCAACTCGACGTTGCGGATGCGGACATCTCGCTGGTTAATAAACGACTTGATGAGTCACAACGTAAGTGGTTGCTCCGCGGTCGCCTAGTAAGGGAGCTGACGCCCATTCCTTACAATTTGTATGCTTGATGCAGATGGTGCTGCTGCTGTGGAAGACCTTTGAGCAGAACTTGCTCGGGCCAAGGAGCAAGCCAGAAAAACGAGGCGGCTGCCTCGAAGGCAGCAAAAGAGCTAGAAGCCAAGAAGGCTGCTCACTGCCGAAGCAGGGAGGAGATGGCCGGAATGGCCACGAAATTAAAAGTTGTTACCGACCGCCTGGAAGTTCTTGAAGGAGAACGCCGAGCGGAGCAAGAGGACTTGAAGAAGGCCGATGCCGAAGCCAAGGATGCCCGTAGTGCGATGCGGGCTATGAAGGAGGACCTGTGTCAGGTCGAAGACATTGTGGCTGGAAAGCCCTTTATGCTGCGTAGGAAGATCACGGATCCGAAGTATGCTCAGCTGGGCCGATTGTACGGTGCGGAGGATCCTTATCTGGACTTGGCGGCGAGTGCGGCAGACGCAGTCGTGCACTTCCGAAGCCAGGAGGATCATGAAATGGAAGAGCTTTTCTGGTCTCAATTCCATAGTCCGGAGTGTCCACTTCCGTTGAGTGATCGGCTGGTTGAGTGGGCTGAGCTGAATAGCTTGTCTGGACTAGCCATGACAGATGTGGTCGCTCATCTGTGGCCGAAAAGGCCCAAGCCGAAGAGTTATTTTGGCTTGTCGCAACAATTCCTTGGGGCGGTGCCACATATTGGGGCGGTGAAGCGGTCGGCATGCATAGAAGGTGCACGGATGGCTCTCTCCCGTGGCAAGACATACTGGGCGGAGATGGATGCCACCGCTGTTGCATCCTGGGGTTCGGACAAAAGCCGATTTTCCACCGAGCACTATTTTGAGGAAGTCCTACAGGGCGCTCGTATAATAGAGTCGCAATGCTCGAAAGATGTTATGTTTGAATGACATGTATGATTTCTGAGATTATATTTATAATGCAATAACTTTTTATACTTGTGTGTTCAAGTATTGAACTATCTCTTGTGCGGCCGTATATGTATGAATAACCTGAAAGTTGCAGTCTTTGGCTTCAGCCCCCACGCACATGGTGCGGGGGTGTTTGCAAAAAGAAAAGCGCTCTTTCACACTTAATCCAACGTCTTGGTCCTTGTAGGGAGGTGATAGCGTAGCAAACTAGGAAACCTGACTATAATGCTTTATTACTTTCACTTAGCCACAGGAGCTCGAATGTGGGGCTACTATATAGCCCCTAGCGGCACCGCTCCTCTCCGAACTTTGGGGTGCGTATGTGCCTCACCGGGAAGCGGTCCTTCGTCAAACCGGAGGAATTCTAAACATTCCAATGGTCGATCGAGTGGTTGACCAGTCTCTCGCTATATCATGACAGTCAGTTTTCGGCTTTCTCTACTGAGGCGCTCGCCCGGCCGAACCGGGGCACAATCGCAGTAGTTCTCCTAGTGCCGCGTTAGCCGACGATGCGGAACGTAAGGCAGCGAAACACAGGAGCCGGGCAAACCCAACATTTGACCAAAGACATGATTCAGAGCTGATACATATAAGGCCTAACTCGAGACGCCGAACACTCCCTGAGGTGTTCGGTCTTTATGATACCGGGCAGAACGATGCCCTAAGCCCCTAGTGTCCAGGTTCAGGCGGGAACTTTTGACGCGGCCGATGCCAAAACGCCGACCTCCTCCTTGGTTATGGTTTGAAACCGGGGGATGTGTATCAACAAGAGACAACAAGAAAGGTTGACGCAGGGTCTTAATCTGAAAAGAATCCTTGCAACGGGTCCCTGCTGCACGTCTGCGCCTGTGTCTTCGTTGTGCTGTATCCTGGACGGGTGTAGCACATGCTTCATCTGTAAAAGAGAAGGACTTAGTTTCCAAGAAATATCGTGCAGAGGTTGTATAAAAATAGAATAAAAGGAAGAAAATTGAGCTTTATTGGCTCTCATCATTTATACACACAACCCCTTATAAAGGGGATATGCAGCTGGCAAGCCCCTTGCCGGACTCGCCTAACCATGTCCCAGGTCCGAATGACCTGTTTTTAGGGGCTTTGACCCACAAGGTCTGATTAGTGTGTGGCTGTCGATGCAGTCTCACGTTTCTCCGTGGTCGAGGAACACTCGGAGTTACTTTTTAATGAAATTATGCCACGTTGACCGGGCATTTTTAAGCGTAAAAAACGCGTAATGTGGTATTGCGTTAGGGCTGCCAAAAGTTGCGCGCCCCAATAGTGCTTAAGGGCTACTGTTTGAATGGGGCGATGGGTAGTGAGCTTTTCGCGACGGAGGTTGTCGGATAAACCGAACACAACCTCTAGTGGTACAAAGCCTGTATAATTGGCTTAAAGGCCTGGCGTCACTCCTTTAAAGGAAGTGCTGCTATGGCGAATTTTGGTATGGTCTATCCCCATTCTGTGGCCAGTGTCCTGGTATCGCAGGTGCCGCGCTGTCTTTTCGTCTTATCACATGAAGTGAGTTCACTGTTTTTACTTCTAGTGGGAAAGTCTTCTATTTTCTGGAGTGCTGTTGTTGGGTTTCGTCACTTTCGCTTGGTGTGTCGAGCCCCTAGTGTTCGGCATTAAGTCGGCCGGACTGTTTGAAGACCCAACAATCTCTATGGGTATGGTTTGCAGGCTTCCCGGGGGTACCATGTATTTGACATAGTCTTTCCAGAATCTTATTTAGGTTGGATAGCTCGTCACTATTGTCCTTGAGGGGCAGTGTTTTGTTGTTCGGCCGAGAGCTTTTGAATCCAGCATTGACCGCCGTACTATTCGGGCCTTTTTCCTTATTCCGGCGCTGATCTTTTCTGCGTTGTGATTTCCCATTTCCATCCCTAACTTCGTATGTACTTGGGTCGCTGGTGCCGCACCTAGCCAGCCAGCTGTCTTCCCCCGCGCAAAAGCGGGTCATGAGGCTTGTTAGTGCGGCCATTGTTCTTGGTTTTTCCTGGCCGAGGTGTATGGCAAGCCATTCGTCTCGGACGTTGTGTCTAAAGGCTGCTAAGGCTTCAGCGTCCGGACAGTCTACTATTTGGTTCTTTTTAGTGAGGAACTTGTTCCAGAATTTGCGTGCTGACTCTCCGGGCTGTTGAGTTATGTGACTTAAATCGTCTGCATCCGGAGGGCGGACATAGGTCCCCTGAAAGTTTGCTCGAAATGCATCCTCAAGCTCTTCCCAACTTCCAATGGTATTTTTTGGGAGGATTTTAAGCCAATGCCGAGCTGGCCCTTTGAGCTTGAGGGGTAGGTATTTTATGGCGTGGAGATCGTCTCCTCTGGCCATATGTATGTGTAGGATGTAATCCTCAACCCAGACTCCGGGGTCTGTTGTTCCGTCATATGCTTCTATGTTTACGGGTTTGAATCCCACTGGAAATCCATGATCCAGTACCTGATCGGTGAAACATAGTGGGTGTGCGGCGCCCCTGTATTTGGGTGTGCCGTTGTCTTTGAATGCTCGGCGGGTTATGTTGCTTCCTGGAGTCTTCTTTTTTGGCCCATAAATAGATCTGACTGGGTCGTCCCTTTTCCGAGGATCTTTATGCTGATCGTGTGCCGGCTTGTGTGTGGCGCCCCTTGTTACTCTTGGCCTGTCATCTGGTCGTCTATCCGGCCAGGCGGCTTCTTTCTTTTTTGACTGCGGGGGCTCTAAGGCCTCCTCGTCAAATTCGGGCAACAGCTTGCGCTTCGGGTAGCTCTTTGTCTGATGACTAGCGCCATGTTTATCTGCGCTGTTGAGTACTTTGCTCCATCTCATTCTGAGTGCGTCCTCCGCTGTTTTGAGCTTCCGCTTGTGCTTCTTCAAACTTCTTGCAGTGGCGACGAGCCTTTTATGAAGATTCATATGCTCTGCTGATGTGAGATCATCTTCGCCGGGGATGGGTTGCTTGTCCAGTTCATGTCCGGCTGTCTACTTGTTGACATGTAAGTAGGACATTGAAATCTATGCCACAACCAGCCTTTAGAGGATTTAACAATTAAGCAAGTTCTAGGTTGAGCCTTTTTAGTGAAATCAACAATGTATAGATCACCTCTACGTATGCCGGTAAAGACCATTTTATGATTATCTCTTCAAAACACTTGGCAATCTACTTTAGTAAATAGGACATTGAATCCAAAGTCCGCTAGTCTAGATACAGAAAATAGATTGTAGCCACACTACTGCAGGATGCTGCTAATGCGACACTACGATCAGAGACCCTTCGACGAAACTGTGTGCGATGCAATAATCGCAAACGGTGGTGTAAAAACCCATCAAAAAAGGTGTAAAATGTTTGCGATGGCGGACACATCAAAGACGGTTCATGTTTTACTTGCGTGTGCGATGCTGCGCATACAATAGATCCAGCAGAACTGTTTGCGATGAGGAAGAACAACAGAAATGGGCAGCCATATCAATGTGTGTGCGATATACGACATACAGTTCAGTCTGATGAACTATGTGCTATTAGGGAATGCAACAGAAATGGTCAGCTAGATCAAGGCATGTGTGATATACAGCATACAATTCACTCAGACAAACTGTTTTCGATTAGGTAAGAGAACGGAAACGGTTCATCTTAACAAGATGTGTGTGATATGCGGCATTTGCGATTAGCCAAAAGAACACAAACGATTCGTGTAAACCAGATTTGTGTGATACGCAACAAACAGCCTGCTCGTATGAACTGTCTGCGATGAGAAATGATAACACAGAAGGTTACTATAGTAAGTTCGTGCGTGATTCTGTTCGTACAAAAAACTTTGAAAAATGCAAACTAGTTGCTTGCGGTGGCTAGGAGTACCGCACACGATGCGTCTACGAGTACTCGTGTGCGATGATTAGTAAGTTACACATATGTTTCCTTATGTTAACATGTGTGTGAATTTGCAATATGGACAGATAATATGCAAATGCCTTCTGGACATCGGGCACACGCTTAAACTCAAAGAACTGTGTACGATACTAATACTTTCCATGAAAATTTAAGAACTTGGCTAACAACATTTGAGTAACATATATATAGTGGTTACACTTTTTGACCAAAGGAGGATCTTCGTAACACGGTTTTGACAACCATATGGTCCATATCTAGATACTTAACATGTAACAACTATCACATTTTAAGAGGCTAATGGCTAACAACCATATGGTCCATATCTACATACTTAACATAGTAACAGCTAGCACATTTTAAGAGTCTGAGGGCGAATAACCACAACTATCCGCTTGAAGCAGCTTGATCACGACAACTCGGCATCTTGTGAATGAAAAGGAAGAGCCCTCCTGTGCCTTGATAGAGCATGAGTAGAACATTGTCTCCAATTTTCCAATATGGATGCATTGCCACGACAAGCGAGAACTTGGTAATTTGAATGGTTCCATTTCTGCGGGAAATGCAGTACCTTCCAATCACTTTGGCATTATTAGCAGGCACAAGTTGTAATTCAACCACGACGGGAAATCGAACCAGGAACTGCTACAACGGGCAATTTTTGTTGAAATGTAGAATAAAAACCTATTGCAACATATCGTTGAAGATATATATAGTTTATGATCATCAACATTAAAATAAGACTTTTTACTAGCGTTTTGTGCACACAATTGGTCTCGTTCAATGTGTGCACCATAGGTATAATTAACCCCATCCAAAATCCCGCGTTCATACGTTGTGCTATCTCTGTCAGACTATCAACAGAGTTTATAACATGCTTCAAGTCCTTCCAGTGAAATTTGGTATGCTTAGTAACATGTAGATCATTCACTATGCATCCAACATATCCTGCTTAAAAGGTGGCAAGGTATTATTTATTCCAAACATGGTAGAAGAATATATAGTGCGCATAATTTGGTAAATATAATTTCTTATTGCCTAGGAATGGAGTTAGAAAATGAAATCCCAATTGGTTGCTTAAATAGTGATCAATTAGTCTGAACAAATACCACGATTTTGCTATGTAATATGACAGCATGGAGAAAGTTGAAAGGACACTAACCTGAATCAGACTTCGATCGGCTAATGACGTTGGGGAAGTAAACATGCATGTTAGTTAGACCAGGTTGTGGTGGACGCACTAGAATTTTATTACCATCTTTATCAAGTTTTACGCTATCTGTCATTGTATGTCCATGCCCATTGTCAGTATGACATCCTGGGAGTCATCAACAAAGTGAAGCCCAAGAGTTCCTTCTAGTCCTGTTCTTGCAAAGCAAGGGATGTACTGCTTGAAATGAAAATTAAGATTGTAAATTAGATATATAGAAATAACATAGCAAGATGCAAATGTGGGAGTAATTGATAGAATAGATCAATATATAGATGAAAGCAAAGTACAAAAATATATAATTAAAAGTAGATAATGTAACAAAGATTTGATGCAAATATATAGATAATGATGCAACAGACGTATATGTTCACATATTTAGGCCATGCCGACCGTGGTAGGTTGAGATTGAACATACCGAGCGCTCCCTAAAGTCATCCGGAATGGTGAGATAGAACTTCGTTTCTGACTGGCCGCGACCACACTTGCCCGATTTGTGCTCGCACTGTGGACACATGAATGAACACCCATGAATCAGCTAGAACAAAAATGATTCCATGGCGATTTCCGCCGGTTGATTAACGGCGATGGACGGACTGTGATAAGAGATGAGTGAATGTTTTGCTAAGTTGATTACCTTCTCCATGAGAAAAATCCCCGGGCCAATCCCGCAGAAAACCCTAGTAGTCCAGAGTCTAGAATGTTGGTGCAGATAGGCGGGAGAAAGCGGTAGGGGCGAAATCCTGTGACGTTTGGAGCGCGACCTCCGCCCGCCGACAACAGCTCTGTCGAGCTGGTGGCCGCCGCGATAGAGGTTGATGAGGTGCAGAGTTGCGGAGGAGTCCGTGGCGAGTGGGTGGGGATGAATGGGGCGAGGGTTTTCTTTTTCCGTTTGCATGTGTGAGTGAACACACACGATTCGCAGAGGCGACGGAGATGAATCGTGTGCGATAGTAAATCAGTGGGATTGAATGTGAATCCAAATTTCCTTTGTCCTTTGTCCATGAGTTTTTTCTACGATGAACATAAACCTTGCTAATCACCGTGTTCAAATTTGGCACTTTTCTGGGTTTATTTACAATATTTAGGGGATTATGTGCATTTTCTAGGCATTAATGCACATAATTCAAATTGAAATAATCGGAAAAGGTGCGCGAGAACGGTCTGGAAAACCATGGTCGTGCTATTTAGTAATTTCTCATGCCTTTTACAAGGAATGGGCAGATATTTCAAGGGAATGTGTGGCAATAGTCAACCAAAATGCGTCATTTACTGCGTTAGCAACTACAGAAAAATTCAATACGTGCTTAAAAAACATGGCGCCTGGCATGCTGCCATCATGGTATGGCCTCACCATGCCCTGGTTAAAAGATGAGAAGGATTGATTAATGTTGTCATGCACGCCCTTCACAAATTGAACCATTACAGAGGAAGTTCCATGCTTTCAAGAGGGAAATCACCAAGATTGAAGGGGAATCCAAATTTTCGTCCTAGTCTGTCATTTAGTTTTTTCCAATGATCAACATCCTGCCTCAGATGCAACACGTTCAAATTTGACATTTTTCCGTGCTCATTTACCATATTTAGGGGATTATTTGCATTTTCTAGGCATTAATGCACATAATTCAAATTCGAACAATCGGTGCATCAAAAGGTGCACAAGAATGGTCTAGAAAACCATCCTCGTGCTATTTAGTACATTCTCATACCTTTTACAAGGAATGGGTAGATATTTCAAGGAAATGTGTGGCAATAGTCAACCATAAACGCATCATTTACTCGGTTAACAGCTATACAAAAATGAAATACATGCTTGGAAAATATGACGCCTGGCGTGGTGCCATGGTATGGCCTCACCGTGCCCTGGTAAAAATTTGAGAATGTTTTCCTTATGTTGTCATGCACGCCTTTCATAAATCGAACCATCACCGAGGAAGCTCCATGGTTTCAAGGGGGAAATCACCAAGATTGAAGGGGATCCAGATTTCTTTTGTCCTTTGTCCATGAGTTCTTTTCTACAATGAACATACAGCCTACAAATCACCATGTTCAAATTTGACACTTTTTCGTGTTCATTTACCATATTTAGGGGATTATTTGCATTCTCAAGGCATTAATGCACATAATTCAAATTCAAACAATCGATGCATGCAAAGGTGCACAAGAACGGTCTGAAAAACCATCCTCGTGCCATTTAGTAAATTCTCATGCCTTTTACAAGGAATGGACAGATATTTCAAGGAAATGTGTGGCAATAGTCAACCATAAACGCGTCGTTTACTGGGTAACAGCTATACAAAAATGAAATAAATGCTTGAAAAACATGACGCCTGGCATGGTGCCATGGTATGGCCTCACCATGCACTGGTGAAAATTTGAGATTTTTATCCTTATGTCATCATGCACGCCTTTCATAAATCGAACCTTCACTGATGAAGTTTCATGGTTTCGAGAGGGAAATCACCAAGATTGAAGGGGGTTCCAAATTTCCTTTGTCCTTTGTCCATGAGTTTTTTTCTAAGATGAACATACACCCTGCAAATCACCACGTTCAAATTTGACACTTTTCCGGGTTCATTTACCATATTTAGGGGATTATGTGCATTTTCTAGGCATTAATGCACATAATGCAAGTTCAAACAATCGGTGCATGAAAGGGTGCACAAGAACGGTTTGGAAAACGATGCTCGTGCCATTTAGTAAATTCTCATGCCTTTTACAAGGAATGGATAGATATTTCGATGAAATGTGTGGCAATAGTCAACCACAAACGTTTGTTTATTGGGTTTTCAACTATAGAGAAAAATTGAAATAAATGATTAAAAAACATGGCGCTTGGCATGGTGCCATGGTATGACCTCACCATGCCCTGGTGAAAATTTGAGAAGGTTTGGCTTATGTCGTCATCCACACCCTTCATAAATCGAACCATCGCCGGGGAAGTTCCATGCTTTCGAGAGGGAATCACCAAAATTAAAGGGGAATCCAAATTTTCTTTGTTCTTTGCCCTGGAGTTTCTTTCTATGAAGAACATACACCCTGCAAATCACCATGTTCAAATTGGACATTTTTCCGGGCTCATTTACCATATTTAAGGGATTATGTGCATTTTCTAGGCATTTGGCGCATATAAATCCAATCCATCTATAGCTACACGTGTGTGATGTGAGGGACGTGGATTCCCATTTGGTCATGGTACATCTTATGGTGCACACGCGCGATCCGCGTGGCTAGGGTTCCGGCCAATCATAACGCAACACACAATAGCCTCAGTGCACACTATTTTTGGAAGTGACTGAGATGAACCGTGTGCGATAATGAATGGGCAAAATTATAAGGGAAACCAAATTTCCTTTGTCGTTTGTCGTTGAGCTCTTAAAAACCATCACACTGTACGGCGGGCCGGCCCCTCCATCCCAAAGCTCTCTCCAAGTGTCGTTCATGGCACCGCAGTGCACAGTAACTGGTAAGGAAGCGATGGCATCCTGCCATGCTGCGTTCCTCGCCGCCCGCGACCACACACATGGTAAGGAAGCGATGGCATCTTGCCGCGCTGAGTTCATCGCTGCCGGCGGCCACATAGTTACATGGGCGGACTCTGAGGCTGCCATGGCCGAATGGGCGGTGGATCTAGAGGCTGCCAAAGTAGCACAGGAGGATCAGAAAAGGCAGAAAGGAGTCAAGAAAAGAGAGTCTCGCCGCCGCAAGAAAGAAGAGGCCGCACACCCTAATGAGGAGAGCTTGGCGGAGATCAAAGCACGATTGGCTGCCGCCTACATGGTCGGGAAGGAGAACGCCGGCGTCTGGCCAGCATGCCCCGATGGCGGTATGTGAGAAGTAGCTTAAGTTTGTAGTATTAGAGAAAATTACAAGTAGTACTTTAAGTTTGTAGTATTAACGTACAATGATAGTAAGAGCATCCTTTGAAGGCTTTGAGCATTGATTAGCATGTGTGACCATGTGCAATTTTTTGCATTAATCATTAGAAGATCACAAAGCACATGGTTTCTATGTTGTACTTGTGTGCGTTTTCTGCGTTAATGATCCATAAGTCTGTTACCTGTGCGATGGTTCCTAAGGCATACCATTGACCGAAAAAAATCGACTACATGTGTACATTTTTTGGAGACGGGAACTGCCATTTTTTTGTTTTCTCGCACACGAGTATTTTATGCGCTTCGTCTCCGTTGTGTGTTTCCCCCGCCCAAGTTTCAAGTTTTGCAGCGAAATTTTCATTAGGCGCGTGATTTCAGAATTTATTTCTCCAACCACATCCCCACCCATCAAATTTTCTCAGTATCTCCCCCCACTTCCCCCCTCCACCCCCCGTGCCTCCCCCCTACCGGCATCTCAAACCGCCGTCGCCACAACCACAACTTCAACCACATCTATGTTCTGCTCGGATCCAGTCAGGTAACCCACCGATCTCTATCATGGCCCCAGCCTGATTTCTTAAATGGCGCCTGTGAAACATCCTTATGTCTCCAAATCCCCACCGTCCCTACCTCTAGAGCATTGCCGTGCAAGCCTAACCACATATCACGTGGTGGTCTAGGAGATGATGGCGGTCCATGGCACGATGGCCGTTGTGCGTGTTGACCCAGAGGAACACCTCGTCTCCGCAGCTGCCGACATAGTGCAGGCTCTGGCCCAGAAGAAGTGCCCCAGCGACTACCCCCTAGGACTTTACATGTATGATCTGACCAACTAAATCTTACCAATACCACTTGCAATGGCTTTGTTTTGTATGGTTGATGTATTAAGCATGTTCGTGCCTTGTTTATTTCAGTACTGCACATTGTGTGATGTTCAAGTATTAATTGTTCAGTTCAATTGTACCAATACCAGCGACAAACTTCGCTACCATGCTACTCTCCGCAATGAAGATATACTAGAAATGCTTCCCATTTTATATTTTTGGTGGATGCTAACCCTGTTGTACTTAACATGCCTATCCATGTATTTACCAGGGCCATAACGGGCGATGCTATTGTTTGTCACCGAGGTTAATTAGCTGCATCCCATGTCTTGCAATATTTTACATCATTTGTGCGATTGCAGTTTGGCTTCTAACATTTACTTGCTTCTTGTAGGTACACATGTCGGGGGCACTGATCCACGCTTCGACCCGGAGGAAGAGCTCGCCTCCACCGTCGCTGACTTTGGGCGGGCTCTGGCCAAGATGAAGTGCCCCAGCAACTACCTCCCAGGACTTAACAAGTATGAACTCACCAGTCCAATCTTACCAATACCAGTTGCAATTAATGGCTATGTTTTGTACGATCCATGTCTTAAGCATCTTGTAGTAAACATGCCTAACACGTTTTAACTATTTTCCCTACTTTTTAATAGACAACTTGGCCATTATCTGCTCTGGCAGCACCTGGCTTGTGATGTTCAACTCTGCCAATTGCATTTTTGTTAGTACCGGTTTCAATGGCCATTAAGCCTGTTGCAATTAACAGTTGTATCCATTTTTAAATAGTTGTATTTCAATGGATACAAACTTATGAAACATGACCTAGGATGCTGTTAAGCCTGTTGGAATTAACAGTTGTATCCATTTTTTAATTCATCCCTTTGCTACCGTGCTACTCTTTCGCAATTAAGATATCACTACAGATGCTGCCATTTTATTACCATTTGCTGTTTTTGGTGGATGTTAACCCTGTTGTAGTTAACATTGGCTTTCCATGTACTTATACATGGCTACAATGGGGGATGCTGGTGTTTGCCATCGAGGTTAGCTGCATCCCATGTCTTATACACCATATATTCCTATATTTAAGTATTTTAGAGATTCCAATATAGACTACATAAGGAGCAAAATGAGTGAATCTAGATTCTAATCTAAACTATATCTATAATTCTATATACATCCGTATGTAGTTCATATTGAAATCTCTAAAAATACTTGTACTTAGAAATGTAGGTAGTTGTATTTTACATAATTTGTGCAATCTCATTTAGCTTCTAACATTTATTGGTTGCTTGTAGGTATGTATATGAGTGGTACTGATCCATGCTTCGATCCCTTTTGCGTATGGGGCAATGAGATATTCATGAACAAGCATCAAGTGAGGAAACTAAGAAAGATTGTTAGGCGAAAGAAACGGGTGATGGGAATTAAGCTCTTTATTTACACTTTGTCCAAGACATCAGTGAACTTTAGGATGGTAAGTAATATATTGCCTTTTCCCCTCCCAACAACAAGTTACTCTATTAGTCCTCATGATCTGATATTCTTCTCTTTTCAGTGGTTTCTGAAGCTATTTACTAATGATTATCTTGCAAACTACATGACCGGAGTGGAGGCAACTAAGGTTAAAGTATATAATTCATGCTACCATGATAATGCTCTAGAAGTCTTCTTGAAGGCGGTGAAGGATGAGCGGGCGATCGTCACAAGGGCTTGGACAAAAGTTTTTGTGCCTATGGCATGCAGGAAGGCACATTATGGGCATTCCGCTTCTTCAACAACATCGGCAGTCAAAATGATCTACACTTGTCTCTTCACCTTTGCTGCCTGTAAATATTGTGGTTCATCATAGTTAATTGCTCTCTAATCCTGTAATTACTGAACATATTGTACTGACAATTTTACTTATGGGTTCGTTGTTGAACCATTGTGATGAGAATTTGAATTGCACGTTTCATATTTCAAAATTTCCAATTCGAATAATAAATTACAGCCAAAAAAATTGTATAGGACCGAATAAAATAATGTGCACATAGTTAGAAAGAAAACAATGTGTGCGATGAAAAAAGAAAACAGACGGTTCTCTGACGTGAAACGTTTGCGATGCCCTTCGGACGCACACACGGTTTCGTCTCATATGCGTGTGCCATTCATGGTAATACGACAAACGTTTCAAAGCAGTGTGCGTGTGTGATAGGAATACCAATCGCACATAGTTATGAAAATGTACACATTGGCATTAGTAGAGGCACCAAACACATTTTACATTCTTGAACCGTGTGCGATAATGTACCTATCACAAACATATCGGGAGATCAAATGTTGATGTCCACCTTTTTCACACGACTATAACGGGCTAATCGTTTGGGATGTACATACGAACGGAAACGTTTTCCCTGGATTGACTGTGTGGGATGTACATACAAATGAAAATGTTTTCCCTAGATTTACTGTGTGGAAAGTACAAACGAACGGAAACATTTTCCCTGGATTGACTGTGTGGGATGTACATACGAATGGAAACATTTTCCCTGGATTGACTGTGTGGGATGTACATAAGAACAGAAACATTTTTCTGGGATTCACCATGTGGGATGTACAAGAACGGAAACAATTGGGTTTCGATGCCTCGCCCGATCGCACATGAGCCATCTTGTGTGCCAGGAGGGCCTATCCCCGAAGGTTTCTGGGTTGTGTGGGAAGGACCCCCTATCGCCCACACTCCCTTGGCAACGGTTCCAAGTGCCGTCGCGGAAAGGGGTTAAAAACTGTTTGTATAGCACTGATGCGTACCAGTGCCAAGAGATTCAACAAGCATAACACTTTGTATGGAGCTGTCATGTGAGACGGCCACCTTACCAAGGCCAACCACCTTATCCTTTGAGTTATCACGAAAAGTGACGTACTTTCGAGGGCTGTCATTTTCAGCCAGCTCACGAAATATATCTTTGTCTCCGGTCATGTGATCGGTACATACACTATCAAGGACCCATTCCTTTCCTCCAGACATGTAGCTGCGAAGGTTAGCCATAAGACCAAAGTGTCTCATAGACTCTTCAAGATCAAGGTAACTATCATCATCCTCATCATAGTATCCATCTTCAACATCGTCTTGCAAATGATCATTTCCTAGAGAGAGTGATTCATTAGATATGTGATTTTGACAATGTTCATCTCTATGAATTCTAATAGCTTCGGAAATGATATTGCTAATAATTCCAACATCTCCTTTGGCACACATAAGGTCACGGAGCTCAAATAAACAATCTCCAAACTTAGGATCATTGGGATTCATCTTATTCAAAGCAATAGTCTTGTGAAGAATCTCATCTAAGTTTTTCAAGGAATAGTCCAGAAATCATTCCTCAAGAAATCTCCATATAGTATAAGCACAATCAAGAGTTGGCAAGCGACCAATCAAATTTCTAGGCAAACCTCTAGTGATAAGATTGATAGTTCTAAGATTGTGAATCATGTCAGGAGATTCATCATGGGTAGGATGCAAGGGGTCAACAAGGGTTTCACAAGGACTAGTAATGTACTTGTTCAAGTGATATTCATGAAAAATTCCAAGCATCACATTTTTCCACTCACTAAAGAACTCTCCATCAAGCATAGGCACTCTACGTCTAAGACTCCCCAACGTAGACTCATACATCTTACTCCAATGGTGATTAAACCAAAGCAATGGAGACAAAAGCTCTGATAACAATTGAAAGGATCGAGAAGAAGTGTATAGAGGAGGGGGGGTGATTAGACCCTCAGCAAGTAAAGGTGGTAGTTTTTAAGTTTTTCGAGTTGGGGTTGGAAATTATCACAATTTCAAACATTCACAATACAATTCAAGCAAGCATGCAAAGAGTATATGAGCAATGGAAAGTAAAGCATGCAACTTGCAAGAAAGTAAAGGGATGGGATTGGAGTGTGCAAATGCAATTGGAGACACGGAGATTTTTTGGGTGGTTCCGATAGGTGGTGCTATCATACATCCATGTTGGTGGAGACTTCAACCCACAAAGGGTAACGGTTGCGCGAGTGCACGGAGGGCTCCACCCATGATGGGTCCACAAAGAAGCAACCTTGTCTATCCCACCATGGCCATCACCCACGAAGGACTTTCCTCACTTGGGTAGATCTTCACGAAGTAGGCGATCTCCTTGCCCTTACAAACTCCTTGGTTCAACTCCACAATTTTGACGGAGGCTCCCAAGTGACACCTAACCAATCTTGGAGACACCATTCTCCAAAATGTAATAGATGGTGTGTTGATGATGAACTCCTTTCTCTTGTCACTACAAAGAAAAGACACATCCGTGACATTTTGGGCCGAACCATTTTTTTTGTCATACTTATGACACTTCTATGATGATAATTGTGACAAAACCCGGTATCATCATAGATGTGGTGGGCTCCTACTTCTATGACAAAAAATCATGAGAGAAAATGGGCTTTTCATCCTGGGCGGGACGGAGACGCAGCTGCATGACATTCTTTGGGCCATCCATGACGGAAAAAACCATGGTAGAAGTGAGGGCGAGGAAAAGTTCGGCGAGTTCCCGGTTACGGTGGGTGGTCGGGCAGACTAAGGCATAGCCTAGTGGTAGGAAGGGGCTGATGCCTTCCCACCCACCCAGGTTCAAGGCGTGGTACTTGCAATTTGGGTTTGTTGCACCAATTATACTGTAGTCGGTTCCCTTACAGTCTTTCTGTCAAAAAAAACGGTGGGTGGTCGGGGGCCGAACGATGCGCATTTCTCTCGTACATGTACGCGCGTGTGTGCGAGGCGTTGGGCTGTAACTAAACCTGAGCGAGGCGTTGGGCTCTAACTGAACCCGAGCAATTGCACTACAGGCTACGCGTTACTATGCCCGAGCGATCGATCGATGGCTGTTAACTGAACCCGATCGAGCGTTTCCTTCGCTACTACTGCAAACTGAAGTCGATCGATGCTGCCTATGGATGAACAGTGAGCATTGAAGGGGGGGGGTTTGGATGAACAGTGAGCGGTGGGGGTGGATGAACAAGACTCCGTGGTGTTGCCTCTGGATGAACATGACCCCGATCGATCGAGCTGGTTGGGGCTGGATGAACAGGACCCCGTGGAGGGCGGGATGAATGGGATGACCCCGTGGAGGGCTGGATGAACAGTAGATGGTGGAGGGGTGGATGAACAGTAGCCCGTGGAGGGGTGGTTGAACAGGAGCCCATGCAGAGGGGTGGTTGAATAGTAGCCAGTGGAGTAGCACGCAGTGGAGGCTAGATGAACAGGAGCCCATGGATGAACAAGAGCAGGTGGAGGCTGGAGGAGGTCGACGGTAGATGAACAGTGGCCTGTGGAGGCTGGAGGAGGTTGATGGTGGAGATGAACAGTATCCTGTGGACTCCCGTTTTGCGATACGCCACACCCCTCCCGGTGAACAGGACCCTGTTTCGACTGTAGCGCTCCAACACAAGTCCGTTTCCTCCATTTTGCGGTATGCCACACCCCCCCGATCAACAGGACCCCGTTTCGACCATAGGAGGTCCAACACAAGTCTGTTTCCTCCGTTTTGCGGTACGTGAGACCCCTCCCGATGAACAGGATCCCGTTTCGAACGTGGCCGGTCGAACACAAGGCCGTTTCCTCTGTTCAGCGGTACGCCAGGCCTCGTTTCCATCGCCTGTTCCATCCAAGCCGGTTGGCTCCCATGCGTTCCGTTGCCTCCCGATGAACACAACGTATTCTATTGCCTCTCGATGAACATGACGCATTCTGTTGCCTCAACATGAACATGACGACGACACAGTTTCTCCGTTCTGACCCAGCCATGTACCCGAGCCCTGGCCGTACGTATGCGCGAGTAGGCGTTCGAGACCACGCCTGTATGTACGTACGTAGCCGCATTTACTTTCTTGCACCCTAGCCGTTGTCCGTACGTGTACATGCTACGTGCGCGCCTCTTCTACGACACGTGCACGCCTTTACTATGACACGTGCACGCCTCTACATCGGCCACTATGTACGTACACGTTCGCGACCAGAATGACGATGCTACGTACGCTTCTACCAGGTGGGTCCCGACTATCAGGCACTTCCTTGCGTGCGAAGATGTAGCTGGTGGGTCCAACAGTCAGGGGGCGAATCATTTTTTCCTAGACGCACTTCCTTGCATGCGAAGATGTAGCTGGTGGGTCCCAGCAGTCAGGGGGAAACATTGTTTTTGCAAAATATGGTGGCCCGTCCGGTGGGTCCCTGCTGTCAGGTGGAGGAATAATTATTTTGCATGTAATAAGGAGGCACTTCCTTGCGACCGCCGTGGACCCAGCTGTCAGTCTCTCCATGTGTAGTACTCTTCCGATGGAAGTCGTTCCTTGACCACATTGACCACACCGCGCCGAGAGCACCAGGGCGGTGGACGACGGTGAGGCCTAGGAAGGGGACGACGCGGAGCCAGGGAAGACGCGACAGTGGAAGCCCGCACGAAGAGGAGTACGAGGGTTCACTGGTTTGGCTACGGTGTGAGGCTGCCGTCGCCGCAGAATAACATGGGTGTGGGTGAGTAGAGGGATGGCCTGGCCAGCGGTGGGAGTAGTAGGGGGCGGTGAGGCCTCCGCGACATCACAATCGGCCATGGGAGGCAGGAGCACGCGGCATGACCGGCGCTGGTTTGGGCGGCTGGAGCAACAAGACCAGAGGTTGAAGAAGCACTATGGTCGTTGGATGGACATCATACAGTCACTAGAGCTAGAATCGTTCATATTGACTAAATTGACAAAGCCCTCCGTCCCTGTCAACTTAGTTGGCCCACAAGTCAGCCTCCTACTATGGTTTGTCCCAACTAGCAGGGGTATTCATTTTTTTGTGCGTAATAAGGAGGCACTTCCTTGCGTGCGAAGATATAGCTGGTGGGTCCGACCTGTTAGCAGGGGGAACATTTTTTTTCACGAAATACAGAGGCCCTTCCGGTGGGTCCCAGCTGTCAGGTGGAGGAATCATTATTTTGTGCGTAATAAGGAGGCATTTCCTTGTGTGCGGCCGTGGACCCAGCTGTCAGCCTCTCCACATACGGTCCACGTCCGATGTATGTTGTTCGTTGACCACGTTGACCTGGCCATGCCGGGAGCACCATGGTGGTGGATGAAGGTGACACCTAGGAAGGGAATGACTTGGATCCGAGGAAGACTCGGCAATGGTTGCCCATGTGGTGGGGAGTACGAGGGTTTACTGGTCCGGCTGCCGTTGCCAGAAAATAACAGGAGGTGTGGGTGAGTAGAGGAATGGCCAGGCTAGCAATGAAGTAGGGTGGGGTGGTGCGGCCTGTGCGTCAGCACAACCGGCCACGGGAGGCGGGAGCAGGCAGTCCAACCGGCGCTGGTTTGGGTGGCTGGAGCAAGAAGATCAGATATTGAAGAAGCAGCACGGCCGTTGGATTAACATCCAACGGTCACTACTGCTAGAATCGTTTGTGGACTAAGTTGACAAAGCCTTTCATACACGTCAACCTAGTAGACCCGCAAGTCAGCCTATAAAGCTATCCCAAACAGCATACAACCCGAAATTTCTAGCCAGATTCAAATTAATTTTAAATCTAAATATACCTTGATTCAAATTCAATTAAATTTTACCCGCACAAAAACAATGAAATTTAAAATATCTAAATCCGAAAGAAAAAGTATTTTGGACTAATTGCCTGTTTGCTATATTTTTTCATTTTACAGCTCATTTATTATTACTTATAGCTCATTTTCTGGGAAAAATGCATCCCTCCTCATCTTGAAAGATTTCCAGCCCAGCAGGGTGTAGAAAAGCAAGTAGGCCTATGTTGGTTATTCTACAAAAAACAAAATAGTTGGCTAGCCATTTTCAGAAAGGAAAGAAACAAACTGGGTTGGTCATGTGCTAAACATATGAAATAAAAGCCTGGGCTAGATGGGCCACAGGTGCAGCACAACCCAGTTGATACCCTTCTCCGTCCCGAAAAAACAAAATTAGTGCGCGCCCTGCTGGGTCCCTACTGTCATCCTCACCATGTACAGTCATCTCCTTATTCCTCTCGGTTCTTGACCATGTTGACAACACTGGAGAGTGGCTCCACGGTGAGCGAACCAAGGCGGAGGACGATGGTGAGGCCTCGGAAAGGAACGAACAGGAGCCAGGGAAGATGCGCAGAGTTTTAGGGTCCAATGTGGCCATGATGCGTGTGCGGCAGCACAACCAGTCGTGGGAGGCGGGAGCAGGTGGTCCCGCCGGCGCTGGTTTGGCTTTGGATGCTCGAGGAAGAAGAGACTGAAGAAATACGACAGATGTTGAATGTCAATCCAATAGTCAAGGTTGGCACAATCGTTTGTTGACTAAGCCGACACCAAGTAGCTTACTTTTTTTGTATAGGAAGAAAAGAAAAAATGGGCTCGTTCGCATGATAACATTCCCGAAACTGCGACCGTTTGATCTTGTGTCGCAACTAAAACTGCGAGGAAAATGCATTCGTCTACCATCCTCCTCCCAGGGAACATTCGCCACATAAGTGACTAGCACCCTGGGTTTTCATCTAAGAGGTCTTGGGTTCGAGTCCCAGGAACTCTCAATTTTGTCCTCCTTCCTTCCTCGCAAAAAAGGGAAAGAAACCAAAGACTTGGGAAGGCGTACAGAACAAGCTAGTGTACCAGTAAATAGACATTGCTGAGTTAAAAAAAAGAGAGACATGCTCCTGTAGCTGGTTTCAATCCAAACCTATACTATGACTATATATGGTGCTATGCTACTCTGCAAGTAATGAAACTGACATATCCAACGTTCACTTCTCCTCTTCTCTACTTACTCTGCCTAGCATCAGAAGCTCTTGCCGCAACAACCATGTCCACTGGTTTCTCATCCACCTGCTCTTCAGCAGGCAACAACCAGATATGCACCAAGTCACCACCCGTACCATCGCCTATGGGTCTCATCACACCCTCGCCGGCATGCGCACTGCAGCCGATTGCTTATTGCAACCAGCTGCCGTTGGTGTGGTGCCACTACTGCAAATCACGCAGAGTCATCCGTCCCTCTCAACCATAATCCTCAAGCCTGGCCGAGTCTTCTACAAATGCCCGAATCATGGGGTAATAATATGTTTAAGTGTCGTTCTGCTGCTTTCAGATGCTGATTTTTTTAATAGTTTGGTTGATGATCTTCCAATTTGATTCGTGGAGAAAAGGGAAGATTCGTGTGATTTGTATTTCTGGAAAGTTGTTGATGTGGGGGAATGAACCTACCCTAATTATTTGGTTAGCCGAGGAATCCCAATACCAGCAGGTTGGGGTGTTGGACAAGTAACTGAAGGAACGGTAGAAGTGGAAGATGCAGCACAGAAGGTTAAAGATGCAGTTCCTCTGATCATGGCCAAGCAACAGCTGCTGAACGGCCTTGACAACAATGAGGAGATGAAAGAGCTTGTGAAGATAGTGGGCAAAATCGATGTGCTCTGTAGGATGATTGTCTCTTTATTTGCAGTGTATGTAGCACTTGGGATGTATTCATGGCTATGCCATGAACACTTTGGTGAAACTAGTAATGAATGAAACCTATGTAGCAGGCTTGGCATAGTGTTGTGAACACCTAATGATTTCTATTAATGGAAATCAGGTGGTATCCCCTTTTGCTCATAAATAAATAAATATCAGAGGCCCTTTTGGTAATAAATAAATAAATTGGCAGAGGCCCTGTCGGGTCAGGTTTGTTCTCATTCGAAGACGTCGAACAAATTGCAGTCCAACAGCAAACTATGTCATCAAATTAAAGTTTCATAGCCAAATATGAGTACAACTAAACAACAATGTCATCATGTTTTAGTCATCATACAATCACCAAACACAAATCAGCAAACATAACAAGTGATGTTCTCACAATAAAATACTATATAACATGCTCATTAGGTTTCAGTTGTCATAGCAAACACAATTTCACATAGTAGATAAAAAAACGTCTTCTGACTAGCAAATACGACAAAAGCAATGTAATCATCATCCGCAGCAGCAGCGTCAACATCTTCGCCATGTGTATCAGTCTGAATCGTAATTCCCTACGGTGTCATCTTCTTCTTCGTCCTCAACGTCCTCTAACGTTGGCTTCTTCTTAATCAACTCTTGTATGTCCACAGCACGACATGCAATCTTTGTACCGGCGTCATTGACGTGATGGTTCTCAAAGATATTAGGAACATCTATGTTATCTTGTACATCAGGAGCAGTGTAAGAATAATCTTGTTGTGTAACTTCATTAAACAAATTCCTCTGCTCAAACCTTTGCAATATTCTCCAGTCATCGCTACATGCAAATGTGTCTTCCAAGAAAAATATCTGTGTTGCTTGATTTGCCAAGATAAAAGGCTCGTTGGTTTGGTACACCGCCTTGACATTGATGGATTTGAAATAATCATCAACTCTGGGTTTTGCGATCCTGGAACACAGGTTATACCAATGACAACACAACAGAACCACACACCGGTGATCCTCGAAACTGGAGATATACTGCAACTGAACAATGTCTCTTATGTTAGCATACATTTCAGTTGTCTCTTTGTCATACGTATCCATGCTCATGATGGCACTGTTTTGTGTCTTCCTTCCTTCATCTCGTGTAAGGGTGTTGTAGCGCACATCTCCAACAATGCAAGATTCATAATGTCTTACCCGAGTATCAGGACCCACTGCTAGTGAGTAAAGGGCATCATCAACTGCCTACCCATCCTCCCGCATCTTCTTAACCTATGGTTAGAATATAGACAACCTAATCATCTTATGTACTCAATATATTAAAAAAACTGACAATGCAATTCAAAAGCTTACATGGCTCTTGAACCATTTCGCAAATCCTGCCATAACCAGTTTTGCAATGTTTCTTGGATTTTGCGGCAGTAACTCCTTTTTGTAGATGCTGCACAACATAGTGATCGCGTCAAACATCTAAATATATAAGAATGTGCTGCAAGTTTAGTAGATTACCATGTATAAGCCGTAGTACTTAGCACTTACTTGATATAAGGTAGTATCTCAGGACAGTTATTCAACACATACCAAATCATTTTGTCCAAATCTTTAGGTTTGTCCTCTTGTCGACTCTTTCGTGTAACTCAAACAGAATAATCGAAAACATTGAGCCCGGGATTGTTTTCACCCACCTCTTTGCTAAGCTGATCAGCTATTTCAATGTATTTTGAGCAGAATGTCAATGCTTCTGTAGCAATGTAGGCCTCTACAATGGGACCCTCGGGTCTAGCTCTGTTCCTAACATAGCCCTTGAAAGTGCCAGGACGGCTTTCAATAGGGTACATCCAGCCATACTATACTGGACCTCTAAGTAGTGCCTCATCAGGTAGATGAACAGCCAAATGCACCATCACATCAAAGAAGGCTGGACGATATATCTTCTCAAGGTCGCATAGGATAGTTGGTATCTTGTCTCTAAGATGCTCCAAAGCATCTATCCTGATATTTCTACTGCAGAGTTCCTAGAAGAAATGTCCCAACTCTACAACTGCTCTCTATAAGTCAGGGCGGCCCAATCCTTTAAGGATAACAGGTAAAACCCTTTGAAGTCATGAGTTTTCAACCCTGGTACCTTGTTTCCATCTGCACTAACTCTCCTTTCAGGGTTGGAAGCAAATCCATGTGGGAATCTCACACTTGACAAGACCTCGCAGAATTCTTTTCTTTTTACCTTGTCCATATATGTAGCCTCCAAGTGCCGGGTTGTCATGCTTGCAGCAACCTGGGACTTGAAATTGTCTTATGATCATAAAAACTTCAACCAGTGTAGCCCCCAAGGGTCGGGTCATTACGCAATAATGAGCAGGGACTTTGTAAATATAATCATGTAAACTTTGGAGAGCAACGGTGTAGCCCCCAAGGGCCGGCTCAGTAAGATAGTATTGAGCTGGGACTTGATATATACTTCAATGAAAAGAACATCATATGATGTAACCCCCATCATGGGACTTGAATCCATGTCCACAAGGTTAAGAGCCTTGTGCTTTACCAATTGAGGAGTGTACCTTTCTATATAATGGATAAAAGCTTTGTACCTTGAATTGTTGACAGGAGCAATTGGTAGCCCCCAAGGGCCGGCTCATTATAATGTGATGAGTCGGGTCTTCAATAAGATGGGAAAAAAATGACTTTGCATTAGTCCCCAAGTGTCATGGTGCATGCTTGTAGCAACATGAGACTTGCATACTTGATGTAATCTCAACTTGAATAGTATAGCCCCCAAGTGCCGGGTCGTAAGCCTGCAGCAACTCGGGACTATTCCTTCAATTATAGAATAAATCATATCCACTGATAATATGATAGCCATTGCGCTAAAGCGACTTTGAAAACCGTAATCATAACACTGGCCATTGATAACCATAATAAAATCCAGCCATGTTGGCTATTTGAAGATTTGAATAATATAATCCAATGATTTTTGAGCGCATGATTCCAATGGCGCAATCCATATATACTGGCTACTTATAGTCCAAAGCCAGGACGGGTTAACAAACACCGGATAATTTCTCATCATATACTGGCGACTTATCATCTTAAAGCCAGGCCGGGTTAATAAACGCCTGTGATTTATAATTATGCTTTATTCAACCTATTTCTGCATACAACAAGTTTAAAGTGTCCTGGCAGTTTACCGCCGGACTGGTCATAATGCCCAACATATAACCCGGGTTTATAACCAAGGCTGCAAGGATAATAAAATACGAAATATATCATACCTGTGATATTGAATCACATCGTTGGTTTACCAACTTTCTTGTAGTAAGGGTGATAACCCAAATCTTGAGTATGATAACTCCCCTCATATTTTGCCGGTTTGTAATAAAACCGTGTCGGGTTGTAATAAACACCGGATGATCATCCTGGCAACTTATAGTCAAAGCCAGACCGGGTCAATAAATGCCGGATTATAATTGATCTTGTATTGTCAACTTATAATTGAAAACCAAGCCGGGTCAATAAACGTCGGTCTATCCATGCACATATGATACATGCTATGATGATGTAATGATAATGCAACATATGATGATGTATATGTATGATCAAGAGGGTTTCGGCTATGGTTCAGATATGACCAGAGCCCCCAAGTGATTTCCCTGTTGGCCTTGTGCCTATCAAGAGGTGTAGCTATGGTTTGCATACGACCAAGCCCCCAAGTGATTTCCCTGGTGCCCTTATGCCTATCAAGAGGTGTAACTATGGTTCGAACCCATAGCCCCCAAGTGATTTCCCTGGTGGCCTTATGCCTATCAAGAGGTGTAGCTATGGTTCGGATAAGACCAAGCCCCCAAATGATTTCCCTGGTGGCCCTTATGCCTATCAAGAGGTGTGACTATGGTTCGAACATAGCCCCCAAGTGATACTGTGAGCTGTGCTCAAGGGATACCCATGTTTGAGCTGTGTTGTGTAGCAGAATCTCTTTGGCCCCTTATGATAATATTGGCTTGATAGCCGGATTACCGAAGTAACCAGAGTTGTGCTCTTATGATAACATTGGCTTGATAGCCATATTAATAGGGTAGTCACAGCTGTGAGCAACCATATGATAAGCCAATAAGGCATGATACCCATGTTTGAACCGCGCATCATGGAAGCAAGTTCTCTTTGGTAACCTTTAATTTTTTTGAGAACTCGAACTTGTGAGAGATGAATTCTATTTTGAGCCGGAATTCTTAAACCGGATATTGAAAGCTTCAATGTTTTGTGGTAGATAAATTTCCTTGAGCCGAATTGTAAACTGGACATTTTGAGAGCTTCACTGAGACTGACTTCCCTTGAGCCGGATTTTAAACCAGATATTCGAGAGCTTCAAGGCTTCATGGGAGACAGATTTCCCTTGAACCGGATTTTAAACCGGCGTTCTTCGTTTTGAACTGGAAATTTTCTGATGCCCTTTATACTTTCATCAATATGGTAGTGTCCTCCAGGTCCGGGTTATCTTTCCCTCCAATGTCCTGGGTTTCTTGAATTCACCGAAAATCGACAACACTTGCTGAGTCATATCATCGTAGCCCCCGAGTCTCAAGATGACCCAAGGAGTTGTCTTGAGATTCTCGTACTTGACCATAGAAGAAGGTATATATCATTGGTTTGGTAATGTGATGTAAATCCACAGAAGGTTGAGGTGACTGCGGCGGGTTATAAATGATCCCGTATGAGTCGTGTCACCAACTCGGCCAATGGTTTCTTCCAACTGACTGTTTGAAGTTAACCAAACTGTAGTGGCAGCGATTTATGTGCATGTCCATTGAACCATCTAGCGCAGACAGCGGCTGATGATAACTTGCCTCCAATTTGTTGGAAGAAAACCGGGCTACCCAAGCAGTGACTGGCTTTTTATTCAATAAAATAGCTCATGCAAATAGATGCGGCCCAATGTGTTGATGTAGACCAGGCCTTGGGGGAGGCGATTTGCGCACGCCCATTAACAATCAACAGACTCGATCCCAACAAGCTGATGTGGACCGGACCACAAGGGCAACAGCTTGTGTGTGTCCATTCATCATATGATATGTCCTGGATTATCCCGAGGTGGAATATTATCAATCGGTGCTCCATATCCGTGGTATAAGCCACATTTGTAGTGAATAATGGTCCTGTATATAAGAATATACAAATCGAAGTAATTTGTCCTTTCATAGAAATAATATGTGTTAATAAAACAAATTTGAGATGGATAGCACCTGACGTTTGCAGACGGCAAACCGTTTTGGATGATGAATGATCCGTTCACCGCAACCGAGGTGGCGGCTTAAAGCCTGCACCGGTCGACTCAGACGGACCCTTCGGGTCACGTTTGACCCCCCCTTTTTTTCACTCCCTGACGCGCCTGGGAAACGGGCAGTAGAGGAAGGCGATGTTCTTGGCGGTTTGTGATTTGACCGCTCCCCAATCACATAATATGCTGCAAAAATTTCCAATCTTTTCCTGCGATGTGATCCTTGCACTGATCGGCCTTCAGCTTGTAGTGGTGACACACCTGAGGCCGTTTTAATCTTCTTGAACTGAAAATCTCCATCCATCAAACCATGACAGTAGCAGCAACCACAGCTCGGTGGGTCAACACTCGGCAGTTTGAGCAGCATTGTAGTAGAAGAAGAGGCGAGACAAATCCGGGATGAACACCTAACTGCCAGGGCACAGCGCGGCGGCGCCAAACCGACGAAGGGGCGAGTCGGGTGTGCGGGCGCAGTTGAAGCCACGGAGGCGTGAGCCGTGAGGGCTGCTTGCGAGCAGAGGGGAGCCACTGCAACAGGTCACCAAGGCCGTGGACCTGAAGGCGTGGCCGGTTTAGGGTCGCGGCGACGGAAACGGCAGCTCGGAGGCGTCGGCGCTCAGCGAAGTGGCATCTCAGCAGGGCGGCTCAACAAGCAGCTTGACGATGGCGACAGACGGGGTCCTCGGACAGCAGCGGCTCGGCGCTGGGGGGCGAGCTTAACGGCAAATGGGCTGGGTCATTAGTGCGGCAACTCGGTGGTGAGTCAAAGTCAGAGGCCGACGAGGTGGCTTGTAGCAGAGGCTTGACCCGGCGGCGGTTCAGGGAAGCATGCGGCCGGAGCGGAGGTGGAGATGGGGAAGTCGGAGCCGGCCAGTCAGGGGCGCGAGCCAGTGCGGTGATCCGGCGATGTGAAGATGGCGAATCAACGGCGATGCGGCTGATGGGCGACGCCGGGCATGCGGGGGCTGAGCGGGAGCCGACCAGCTGGTGCGGGCACCTCCGGGAGCTGACCCGGCGGGCGCAGATCAGGGGAGAGGAGTCTGGGGCCGCGATCGCACGTGGAGGCGTACGGGCGAGCGACGCGGAGCTGCACGTTGGAGTAAAGCGGTGTGGGAGAGGCGTCTACTGGATGAGGTGCATGGTGAATTGGTCGTGGGTGTGGCAAGGCCAGCAGGTGGCTGGGCCGAGGTGGAGGGGCGCTGGCGGTTTGGCCACGGCGGGGTAAGCTTGACCACGGAAGAGTGAGGAGCGCGAGGCGCATTGGAACAAACCGGTCCCCGACAATTTAGCTGCGGAGGTGTGAGGAGAACGGGGCGCAGCTGGCACAAACCGGTCTCGCGAATTAGCAGTACAGCCGATGAAATTTGAGGATGAGACGGCGGTAAGTCGGACTTCCAGCCGAAGCGAGGCGAGGCCGGCGATTCAGGGCCGTGGTGACTCTTATATGGTGCAATGACGACTCGGAGGCGGAAGGGTGGCCACTTGGCCGGGTGGCCAGTTGAGGCTAGCTGGTGACTCGGCTGTGTTAACGCGTAGCCGTGGAGATAGGAAGAGGCAGGGCGAGCGCCGTGAAGGCAACTCAACACTGGACGGCGAAGGAAGTGGCTCGCTGTGCCGCGGTAGCCGGCCACAACGGCAGAGATAGTAGGGCCGGCTTAATGGCTCGAGCCCGGCCACGGCAACGAGGCGGAGACCTGTGGTGGCATGGTCCGAATGCATCTCCTCTCGACGTCCGTGTCCTTGTCGTTGTCATCGGTTTGACTATCCACTTTTTGTGTCTTCCAGGTCGTGGTCTCCCTTCATATTTTTTTAATACCCCTTGAGACTTGATGCGTGGAGTAGATTGCGTCCTGTTTCCTTGATGCATGGAACAACCGCCACTTTCAGTCAATCTTTCCATGTTTTTGAACAAAATGGTGGTGCATTTTTTCGTCATGTGCACGCATTGCCGTACATACGAATTGGTAAATCCTTCTTGTCGTGGAATTGTCACGTCAGATGTCCTCGTGAAAGGACTTAGTTGTGGAGCCATCGCAACTAGGAAGCTTGAAGGGGTTAATCGGGACAAAGGACACGAGAGGTTTTATACTAGTTCGGCCCCTTACGGTGAAGGTAAGGCCTACGTCTAGTTGGGTTGGTATTGATGTTTCGATGACCAGGGAGCGAGATACACTATGCCTGGCTCTCAATGAGTTGTTTTCTTGCCCTAAGTCGCCCGCAGGTCGTCCCCTTATATTGATGGGTTGACACCCTGCGGCTTACAGAGTCCCGGCCGGCTTATACACAATGCCCGGCTCGATGACTAGTTAAGTCTACCTTATGATACAAGTATATTACTATGGCGGTTTTACTACAACGGGCCTTATGTCGCCTGCGGGCCTCAAGCTCTCTATGAACCGCCATCTTCATACTTTGGTCTTGGGCTTCTCTCTGGTGAGTCTTCTTTGCATAACCCGGCCCCTCCTGGGCGTCTTACACAAATAGTTATATCCCCAACACTTCTGGTTCGAACGCAAGTTGTAGGTACGAATCAAATCCATCATCTCAAGAACACACTCAAAATATTGATCTGGCTTCAAACCGCCGGATCAAAGTGTATGCCACGGCGCGCAAAGCAACCTTAACTTTTCTTCAATTCTTCTTCATCTGATCAAACACGAGCTTCTCGATCCCTGAAGAGATCCCTCCAAGAACTCAACACCACCGTGCGCGAGCCCCATGGTGGGCGCCAACTTGCGTGGAATTAACACGTCAGATGTCCTTAGTGTTAGGACTTAGTCGCGAGGCCAACGCGTCTATGTGGTAGCTTGAGAGGGGTTGGGCGGAATCGAGAGAGGCAACACGCAAGACAAGGATTTAGACATCTTCGGGTCCCAGGAAACATCATCCCGTAATAGCCCTACATGTTGTTTGTGGCTAGGTCTCATTATGCTCATGAGAGTCGCTGTAAACCGGCTCTCCTCTAGTTGTATCTAGCCCTAGAGATTGTTTCTTGTTCCTTCTTTGGGGAGCCCTGCCCCTCCTTATATAAGTTAGAGGGGCGGGTTACATGTGGAGTCCTTTTTGGATTAGGACTAGTCTACCTTCTAATATAAAACGGATACAAGTCCGGGTCATAACTCCTTGTAAGGTAAATATTCCTCACGCCTGTCCTCTTAAATCTGCCTGCCATTAACATAAACCGACCTTCTGGGCCTTGGGCTTCTCATCCGTCTGTCCTTCCCGCTGGGTTACCAGTGAGTCATAATGTTTAGGTAGGTTACTTATAAACCGTATGGTCAGGGCGGGTACTGGTAAATCGCCGAGTGTAAACCGGGTCTCAAGTAAACCGCCAAGTCCGGCCGGGTCATATTTCCGGCCGGTTCATACCGCGGGGTATATCCCTGACACACGGGATACGGACCAGCCAGTTGGCACACCATTCCCTACCGCCTCCCATGCCCTACTCATCCTCGGAGGAGTCCCCGACCTCGGCGGTGCCGCACGTTGGATGGCGGCAAGTAGGACACATGGCTGACGGTGCTCCCGTCGTCGGCCGCCAGCATGGCCACCGCTTGTGCTGTCGCGTCCGCGTCCGGCTACGCCGCTATTGCGTCGCGAGATGCGACTTGAGCGAGGGCGGCGACCATGAGCTTCATCCTCGAAGACAAGCTCTGCTGTAGAGCGTTCGCGCTTGTGGTCATGGCGGATGTGGTGCCAGGTAGGAGGATGATGCACTATGGTGTGGAGGTTAGCTAGGCGTTGCCGCTTTAAGTAGCGCATTCTGGTGAGGCCAAGCGTCTGGGTGCATCATTAAGTCGCCGGAGTTGGTTCCTCGGGCACCGAGCCTCTTAACGACGGCATACGAGCGGACGACATGGATGCGGGCAGCTGGCGCCGGCTAGGAACGCACCGCGCGATGGTGCAAGGGACAAGGGTTTTTGGTGTGCCAGGGTAGTCAGCTGCGGTCATGGCAACGTTGGAGATGCCCTTTGCTCACATGCGATCCCCGCATGTCATTGAAAAAGCATGACTACCCGACATGGTCTTTGGTCCTGAGGATGCAGTTCGCCGCGCTACACCACTCCGCCGACACGTCGCGGCGCCCCGTGCATCATCGATGAGCCGGGTGTTGGGGTGTGTTTGGATTGTGGCCAAAGTGCACCTTACCAAAATTTTGGTCATGACCCAAAGATTGGTATTTGTTTGGATGGTTGCCATTTTTTTGGCATGCCAATGAACTCTAGCCAACTCTAGTTCATTTTTCTTGACAATGTCGGCTAAATCATGGGCAACCAATACCTCAACCAAAATTTTGGCTACCCAATGCTTTGATGGGGCAACCTTGGGCACAAACCAAACATACTGTTGGTTGTGCCACAGCACTAACGCCACCCGCGGCACACTGAAACCGACCGTGTATAGCAACGATTAGCGTGTCACTCATCGTGGTCGCCGTGTCCAGAGGCGATGCTGGAGCTGCGCCACATTGTTGGCCACCACGACCCACATGAATGGTTGTCGGTGGCGAGGAGCTCGTGGGCCAGCTCCTCCATTGGACTAGTCTGCGCTACATCGTCCCGACGGGTGTGCCCCACATGTCAGTTTCCCTATTTTCTAGGCCATATTCGAGCGTCAGTGCTCCGCCTTGCGCATTAGGCCTTTCACTATGTAGGCCAAGCGAGACAACTTATTGTTTATTTGAGCCGTTCAAGTATAATCATGTGGCCTTTGCTTATTTCTCATTCCTCACCAACCCTCTTCTCCATAGATCATGTCGCCCTCTAGTCGAGTCCATCCTCCCGCATGCCTCATTTGAACAATCCACCGAGTATCATTAGCATGTACCCACCCTAGTCCTCTTTCAATCGATCTTCGGACCCTGAGATGAAATCGAGAGAGAACGAGTGGGGGCACGTGATACCTAAGGCAGATTCAAAATTTTGAACCGGTGATCATAGCATCCGCAAATCATATATAAAGGGTATTCAATGTTCGTTTTGTTTTTGAACATACAATATACTCCCTCCTATCCTTTCTAGTTTACATATAAGTTTTATGTGTAGTCAAAGTGTCTCTACTTTGATCAAAAAAGTATCAACATTCAACAATGCCCAATGAATATTGTTAGTCGTACGTACTCCTAGATTTGTACTCGAGATGGTTTCCAATTTGTTTTCAACCACGTGAATGTGCTTGTTCTCGCGCATGCTCTTCGTACTAGGATTTCGCCATGTATAGCCAGTCCAATAGTAACTTTTTTGAGCTCCCTGTCCAATAGTATTAGTGGAGTACTGACAGCATCTGTACTAGAGTATGCAAAGCTCATAGTAGTACTCCCTCCTTCCATTTATATAGGGCCTATGTGGAGGAGAGAGATGTGAAAAAGAAAGGGGAGTGAGCTCTCATGCAAGAGCCTAGCTATATATACATTCCTTGTTAAATACAATAAATATAAAAAAAGAGATAGATAGGAGATGGAAAAAATTACTAATACAATAGCCAACCTTATAAATTTTTTTGCGGGAAATAGCCAACCTTATAGCCCACACTATTGTATGAGTGCATATAATAGATGATGGCTATAGATGACATGGTAGTCCCTCATAGCCATCGACTGGCTATATTATTAACCATGCTCTAATGCGTTTTTAAAACCGCATTTGACTATTGACAAGATTTATAGTACATGAGATGTATAATGTGAAAATTATATCATTGGAAACTCCTTTCACATACGAATTTGACCGTATGCTTTGTGTAAGTTGCATGTCATATATTATTACTCTAACATTTGGTCAAAGTTAGCCTCAAAAAACGCATTAGGCCCTGTATAGTAAATGGAAGGAGGGAGTAGTAAATGGAAGAGGATCCTCTAACGTAGGTATCCCTGACTTACCCTCCCTTTCGGTCACTTACTGGCGGACCCCATGCTTGCTAGGCCCCGCATGTCAATTACTCAATGGGTTCGTCCACGTCAGGGGATCCTCATCCATAGTATACTCCTTCTATTTTTATTTACTACGCATAAAACGGAGGGAGTGGTAGTATAAATGACGCACGCTGGGGAGGGGGAGTGACGTCGATTTGCTCTCAACTGCGGTCCCACAAGTGAGCGAAAATGCAAGACGAAGTGTGTTCCATTCGGTGAGCGACGTGGAGGGTCCAGCGTGCCGGGCTGCAACGCGAACGCGACAAGAGTGATGTACAGTCAAAACCGATTGATCGGTCGTCATCGGAACCACTATTCACACCAGAACCTTCGCTGCTTGGCCTATGCCAGCCACTGCCCTAAAACCACACCTAATCTCCAGCCCATTCCCCCACCTTTCGATCCCCTAGCCCGCATCAAGTGTCCCCTAGTTCGCCTGAAAGCCATGGTGTGCCTCAAGTTCACTTACTACAAGATGCTGATGCCGGAGCGCCGCGTAGAAATCACGGCGGCGGTCGGTGCCACAGACCTCCATTCCCGAGCTCGCTTTGCGGTGGGCCAATCCCCGAGTTCTATGGAGCCAAGCTACGAGGAGGAGGAAGCCGATCCAATGTTCATGGCGGAGGTCGCAGTGCAGAAGGCCCCCGATGGGTATGAGACAATGGACGTTGACTTCGTGCCGGCGTCCGAGTCCCCCATGGTGCCGGCGGACCAGCGGTTCAACATGGCGATACTAAAGGAGGACCGGGAGGCAGAGGCTCAATTCGACATGGAGCGCGCGCATGCTGCTGCCATCGAGGCTCTCCTGCAGGCGGAACCAGATGTCGTGGATGTGAACCGGGTGGCGGAGGCTCAACTTGAGGTGGAGCACGAGAATGCCGCTGCCATCGAGGCCCTCCTGCAGGCGGAACCAGACGTCCTGGACTTGAACCGGGCCGCAGAGGCTCAACTCGACACGGAGAGCGTAGATCCCGCTCTCATCGACGCCCTCTTGCAAGCGGAACTAGACGTCCTGGACTTGAACCGGGCGACGGAGGCTTGACTCGATGCAGAGCGCGTGGATGCCGCTGCCATCGAGGCCCTCCTGCAGGTGAAACCGGACATCCTCGACTTGAACCAGGCCGTAGTCTCGTTCGTGCAGAGCACCTGCATGCTCCGCGTGAATGAGTAGATGGAGGCCGAGGACAACCACGGTGCAGAGACACACGTCGGCAGCTATGGCTGGTTCGCGCCGGCAGCCAAAGACGACGAGGCCCTCTCGTTCCGCGAGCAATGATAGTTTTTCTTTATGTTGTTGTTTTTATGGATATTTTACTGTGTAAAAACATATATTGTTATGCAAGTCGCCTGACTTGGGTCAGTCTACCAGTTCAGGCGGTTGGATGAATATCCTACGTCTCCTAACCCTTCATCATCACCTCTTCTTCTTCCCCAACAGACCACCGCACGGGCCGCACGGATACTCCCCAACATGCGGTTGGATAAACATACTCTATGAACGAAAATTATGTGTCAGCGGTAGGATGGCTGAGTTTGGTTTGTTCACATGCGATAACAAATGTTAGTGAGGGTGCGTTCCCTTGGTTGGGTTTGCGGCATGCAGGAGCGACTGTGTGAGGGTGCGGTGCGACCGCGGTGTGCAGGAACGACCGTGTGAGGGTGCGGTGCGACCGCGATAGCCGTGCGCAAGTGTACCTGCTTTTCATTTTCGAAACTTTAGGCAAGCATGGCAAAAATGTGTGGCGAAGTATGGCAATGCAAGGCCTAGAACCAAATAGGATAAGTACGTACGTACTAGGAGTACTAGTGTTAAACAAGAAAGGCGGGGTTTTCCTTCACGGGTTTAATCGATACAAATCCTCGTTTCACGTGTCAATTAATACATTTTTTTCTGCAAAGACCAAAGAGCTAACCATCTCACTCCTCATCGCTTGATTAATGCAGCGCCATGCAAACCAACCTTCTCACTTCCGCATGCATGCAGGGGATATTAATGTCCTTGGTTGCTAGTACGAGGCAAACCCCATCAATTTTGCCTTGATTAGTGTTAGTGGCCTTTTGCAAATTTTAATTTTGATATACTGGCCTTGTGTACAAAAAATGGAGGTAGTAACTATATTTGACTTCCTTCCCCATTGCGGTGACATCGACGATATCTCGAACATTGTGGTTTGGCGAAGTGCGTTCGACGGAGAACACCATTGAGGGAGACTACGGTAAGTCGTTCGCAAGTGCCGCCCGCAAGCCAAGACAACTGCCTTATTTTCATCCAGGAAGTCCGTTGAACCAAAGGACGCGTAAATTTACTAGTACTACTAGTACACAATAACATCGTCCGTCCAACTTAGTGCGGTGAGATGGTTTCTCAAAGAAGACGATGGAGAAGCGGAGTCAGCAAAGACTGAAATGATGGTTGCTTCATCCGTGCTTTTGTGATTTAACGCCTCACTGCTTTGTGATTTGTGATAGAAGGGACAGGGGAGTACACCCTATGCTCTATACTGTACTACATGCGTCCAAGCATGGGAGAAAGAGGAGAGACGTTGCATTTTTCTATTCCTTTAATCAATCAATCTGGGAGCTTCGGTTCCATCTTTTTGGCTTTGGCAACACCGTCCACAATGGTTCCCACAATGCCAAAAGCTATTTTCACATTTGGCTACACATTGTGGATGCCCTTAACCGTACTACTTGCTTTTGCTCCTGTGTGCTATCTATACAAATCTCAATTATATTGATCTAAAAAATTATAGAATCAAGATTAGTAAAAATGAGGTGATTTTGCCGCGCGGATGGCTGGGGAGGTTTCTTATTTTTAGAGGACGTTGTCCTGGTGGTTTGCTAACATGCGGTCCCATGTGTCAGTGCTTTACGAAGCTGATCCGCATCCCACATGAGGCAGAACAACGACAGAAGCAACACGTGGTTAAGTTGAAGAAGATGAGGGAGAAGCGGATTCAGCAACGAGTGAAATGATGGTTGCTTCGTCCCTCCAACTTCTTTTTAAGCATTTTTACTTCATCCCTCCAACTTAACTACGGGAAAGGTGCATCTTTGTGATTTGACACCTCATTGCTCATTACTACGCCGGCGCCATGACTGGGTGCTTCACCCCAGCTGCTCTGCACCGTATTCCGATATGGCACGTGGACCCAGTAGATTGCACATGTCGGTGAAAGGGACTAGAAGATTTATGAAAGCAAGAGCTCCACTCTTACGACGGAGGAGTACACGACACGACGGCCCAGTGAACTGTCACTTGTACTGTATAGTACTATAGTTTTGCTGTTTCGCACGATCCATCGATACAAACCCGATTAAACATGAAAGGGTGGGATTTTTCCTGAACGGTAGATGATACTCGCCATACATTTCAAAGGCAATTTTAATGTATGCAAACTGGATAGTGAAGTAACAATATGATATCTAGTAAAACTAAAAACACATATGATTTATTGCGTTAGAGTGTAGTAGTAGTGCTGTATTGCATATTTCTTAGATGTAACATGCGAGAACGTGTAGAGATGTAGTTTTGGAGGGCCTATAGAGAGAAAAGCATAATACGGTCACCGAACTTCAGAATAAGCTGATTACGGTCACTATATACGTTTTGCGGTGATTATACGGTCGCTTGCTCACGGTTCAGCATCGGATTGCACTCTGTTGACTGGCCAAATAGTCTGCGTGGCACCATATTGACTAGTTAAATTAACCACGTTCCTTGTGGGTCCCACCTGTCAGTTTGCATAGGGAAAAGGTCAGATAAACACAAATTTACGCGGGCGTGACAAGACTCCAACCCGTGCGCGCGAATCACCTAGTTGTGTATGTGTCTGTCAGGGCCTGATGTGTGCACATGCACGTGTAGGTTGAGCACTTGAGCGTGAGAGTGTGTGTCGGTCGTGTGGTGTACTGGTGTGTGCATGCATGCGTGCATGCGTGGCTGCGTGTGTACGTGTGAGTGTTGCGTGCGTGCGTGGGTGCATGTGTTTGTGTGAGTGTTGCATGCATGCAGTTCGTGTGCATGCGTGTGTGTGTATAATCACCACACCAGCTCCCGTGTGTTAAAACAGACGGCTCAGCATACCAATACAAGGCCACCTTGTCCACTGTGCCTGCGATCATGACTTCGAACCACTGTCCAATATTTTTTTGCCGTTTGTTTTCATTATTACTAGCAAGATGCCCGTGCGTTGCACGTAACATCAAGATGCATTTGTATGACTAGTTTATCTTATGAGAGAAAAGGATGAACGAGGGAAGGCCTTATTTGTGAATTTGGAGAGGTGTGTGGGTACCTTTTTGCAAAATTGCCATAGTTTCTTTCCTATCCGTCAGATATAAATCGGACGGCCAACAGGTGGGCACGATGGTAGTGAGATAATGTGATGCAACACTAGAGGTGCCTGATATGTCTCCAACGTATCTATAATTTTGTATTGTTCCATGGTATTATATTACCTGTTTTGGATGTTTATGGGCTTTATTTTATACATTATTATCATTTTTGGGACTAACCTACTAATCGGAGGCCCAGCCAGTATTGCTGTTTTTTTTGTCTATTTCAGTATTTCGAAGGAAAGGAATATCAAACGGAATAAAACCTTCGGAAGCGTGATTTTTGGAACGAACGTGATCTAGAGGACTTGGAGTGCAAGTAAAGAAGCAGTCGAGGCGGCCACGAGAGGGTAGGGCGTGCCCCCTGTCTTGTGGGCCCCTTGGGCGGCCACCGACGTACTTCTTCCTCCTCTATAAGCCTACATACCTCAAAAACATCCAGGGAGCAACCGAAACACAATTTCCACCACCGTAACCTTCTGTATCCGCGAGATCCCATCTTGGAGCCATCGCCGACGTTCTGCCGGAGGGGGATTCCACCACGGAGGGCTTCTACATCAACACCATAGCCGTTCCGATGAGCTGTGAGTAGTTTACCACCGACCTTCGGGTCCATAGTTATTAGCTAGTTGGCTTCTTATCTCTTTTTGGCTCTCAATACAATGTTCTCCCCCTCTCTTGTGGAGTTCTATTCGATGTAATCTCTTTTTGCGGTGTGTTTGTCGAGATCCGATGAATTGTGGGTTTATGATCAGATTTATCTATGGATAATAATTGAATCTTCTCTGAATTCTTTTATATGATTGAGTTATCTTTGCAAGTCTCTTCGAATTATTGGTTTGTTTTGGCCTACTAGATTGATCTTTCTTGCCATGGGAGAAGTGCTTAGCTTTCGGTTCAATCTTGCGGTGTTCTTACCCAGTGACAGAAAGGGTTGCAAGACATGTATTGTATTGTTGCCATCGAGGATAAAAAGATGGGGTTTATATCATATTGCTTGAGTTTATCCCTCTACATCATGTCATCTTGCTAATGCGTTACTCTGTTCTTATGAACTTAATACTCTAGATGAATGCAGGATAGCGGCCGATGTGTGGAGTAATAGTAGTAGATGTAGGCATGAGTCGGTCTACTTGTTGCGAACAGGATGCCTATATACATGATCATGCCTAGATAACGTCATAATTATTCGCTTTTCTATCAATTGCTCGACAGTAATTTGTTCACCCACCGTAATACTTATGCTCTTGAGAGAAGCCACTTGTGAAACCTATGGCCCCCGGGTCTATCTCTTATCATATTTGCTTCCAATTTACTTTTATTTGCATCTTTATTTTCTGCATCTATATTATAAAATACCAAAAATATATTTATCTTATCATATTATCTCTATCAGATCTCACTTTCGCAAGTGGCCGTGAAGGGATTGACAACCCCTTTGTCGCGTTGGTAGTGAGTTCTTTGTTTGTTTGTGTAGGTTCGTGGGACTTGTTGAGAAGCCTCCTACTGGATTGATACCTTGGTTCTCAAAAACTGAGGGAAATACTTACGCTACTATGCTGCATCACCCTTTCCTCTTCAATGAAAACCAACGCAAGCTCAAGACGTAGCAGTGCCACGTGGAGCGTTTAACTGGTCAACTAGTCATGTCTTGAGCAAATACAGAGCTGTATGGTGAGCCCATGACTGTATAATAACCACTAAACATAAATGGTGACCGTAATGAGTGGATTCTAAAGTCCAATGTACGTATCATGCTTTCGCTTCAAATACAATGATCGTCATTCTATATATCGCGAGAGAAAGATGAAACATGTGTGAATGTGCTGGGGGGTTATTTTTAGAGGACCTAGAGATAGTTTGTGTGCATACGTGAAAGGGGCTTAGAGGGGGGTTATGCGACAGAGAGAGAGATGCTCTTCGTTTCTCTTTATTATGACTAACTTTGTATATAGTATAAAAATATACAAATTCACAGTGCGGAATAAATATCATTATGGGCACCATGCAATGCAAATTAGCGTTCGTACTCCTCCATATAACTTTGTAATGTTGTATATATGTAGAAATTCTAAAATGATTTTTTGGCCACACTTTATTCAAAAGGAATGTTGTATGCGAAATAAACGTGAAGAGAGGGCTTTTTAGATCAATAGGGTACGTGATATAACATGTGTGAATGTGTAGTTGATGCATTTGGCAGGGCCTAGAGAGGTATGTGTGTGTATTACGTATTCGAGAGAGGCATAGATAGAGGGGCTGGCGGGGGGGGGGGCATGGGAGAGATAGCACGAGAAATGAGAGTGGTCTATCACACCATGTTCTTATATCAAATTACTACTATTGTGTAACCTGCAACAATCACTTATCATAAGACACGTTTGACTTCGGAGTGTGATATAGGTTACATCTCGCATTGTTTTCTAGCTCGTACTACTAATTTGTTGAAATGGCACTTATGACGAGACAGTTCTAATTTGGTAGAGTGATATTCGTTGCATCTTTGATATGGTGTCGAGCTCTCATTGTTTCTAATTCTTCTCCTTAGTTTACACATCATAAGCTGTGAATATGCAATAGCACTAATGATGAGAGACCTCTAACTTGGTAGTGTGATGTTGTTTGCATCTTGCATATGATTTATTTCTTGTACTGCTCCACATTTGTTTAAACGCCATTTATGATGAGACACTGTTAACTTGGCAGATCGATATTTGTAGCATCTTTCATTTGGTGTCTACCTTCCATTGCATTGCTTCTAATTTGGTGAAATGTCTTCTTCTTAGTTTACACATCATAGTTCTGGTTATCTCTTCCGTCCTGTTTTCCATACATATTACATCCTCCTATCATGTGGTTGTCTAACATCGAAGTTTAGTTTGTCTGCATCACACATCAATTTGTTCTGAAGAACTAAATTGTTATTCGTTTTTCTTGTCGGCTTGACTTAACATGGCACAAAGAAAGAGGAAGAAACACATAATGACATGGAATGAGAAGCGGATGAATCCTGCTGATTCTGCTGGTACTGATGGTGAATAGAAGGTCAAAGTCCAATGGAAAATTCTACAAATAGGGCATCCCATGCTACACGAGCTGCAAAAAAAGCCAAACAGTCAGCAAAAAAATCCAAAAAAGCAACAAAAGATCAAATGAGCTGAGCTTCTGAAGTTCTGGTGGTGCATTTATCTGCTAGACTGTTATGTTTTATGCCAACCTTACTTTTGTTATATAGTTGTAATTTGTTTTGGTGCGATACAAAATTTGTTCTTAACATGCAGCCACCGGCTGAAGAAAACAGCAAACCATTTTTGTATAGTGTAGGGTGTTCCCTATATTTGCACAGGTGGCGATCTTTGATGCCGAGTGGATGTAATCTATGCAATCGCCTTAATAGCCTAGCGTTAGTTTCGGCCTTATTTATTTCATAGTCTTCTTTTTCCCTGGTTTGCTAGTGGCCGCAATAACCATGGGCCATATACGGGCCGTAGGATCCATGGGTCTCCTACGGGCCATCGATAAATGGGCCTCTAGTAGGGCCGTAGAATCGGTGGGCCTCGGGCCGTCGGATAAATGGGTCTACATGGGCCGTAAACGGGCGTAATTGGTTTCGGCCCAGCATGGTAACAGGCCGTTAACAGGCCAGAGGACATGAAAGGCTTAATTCTTTCATAGGCATAATGGGTCGTTAAGGGGCCAGAATATAGGATGGGCTGGAAACGGCGCAACAGGTTAACAGGGAAGAAACGGGCCGACTCTTGCCATGGGCTGACTTTGGCCCATTAGGGGAACATGCCAGTAATGGGCTGGAAGTAATCGAGGGCCAGAAAGGAGCCCAAGGACTATGGGTCATCAATAGGCCGAAAGCTAACACATGCTGGAAACGGCCCATGTGAATCACGGGCCATTAATGGGTACAAAGAAAATTACTGTTCATTATGGGCTAGAGTCAATGTGGGCATCCAAAGGGCCTAAAGATACGAAGGCCTCATATGGGCCGAAAGTGAAATGGGCTGGTGTTGTATTCGACGGCCCACATGACGTTGTTGGGCCGATTTCCATTAGGGCCTAACGGGCCATGAGTTACCGGGCCGTAAAATGGGCTCTTTGCAAACAGACCGTTAACAGGCTTTTAATGGGCCAGCTCGTTAACTTTTGACCAAGTCAAACGGGCCGGCTTTGTAAGCTAAATGGGCCAATGGTGGGCCGTGGCACGTGTCAACATATCACAAGCGCCTATCTGACCTACTGACGAGCTGACACGTGTTTCGTCCGGCCAATAAGAATTTTACACGTGGAAATTTCCCATTGGTCGGGGATGTTAACGGGTTATCGGATCCAAAACCCGACCAGATAGCTTAACGGCGTTCCGTTACGGTGGATGCCACGTGTGGGTCATGCTTGACGAAAGCACTTCTGTGACGCATGATTTATCGTCATGGAAGTGGACACTTCCATCATGATAATTTTGGTAATGTCATGGAACACTTCTACGACAGCACATGTATGACTATCTTGATTCTGTCATAAAATCATCATGGATGTACATGCATGACAAAAAACGCGACCTACTGTGACAAACACATATCATCACGGAAGCGCATTTTTTTTGTAGTGTGTGCTTCAAATGATAGTCTACCCAACACTCAACTCTCTCACACAGATTTGGCTATGGTGGAAAGATGATTTGAGTGGAAAGCAACTTGGGGAAGGCTAGAGATCAAGATTCTTGTGGTTGGAATGGATTGTCTTGGTCTCAACACATGAGTAGGTGGTTCTCTCTTCGAAAATGAATGGTGGAAGTGTAGGCGCGTTCTGATGGCTCTTCCATGAATAAAGAGTGGGTGGAGGGGTATATATAGCCTCCACACAAAATCTAGCCGTTGCACCCAGATTCCCAAACTCGGTGAGACCAAATGGTGAAACTTGGTAAGACCGATTCAGGTCAAAATGTGAACGTTAGAGTTTTCGCTGGGACCGACAAGGTCAACTCGGTGGGACCGATGTGCAAGGGTTAGGGTAAATCCTCAACCAAGTTTGACCGATTACTCTAACTAAGTGAGACCGATTTTGGTAATGAGCAAACAAACGATTGGTCAAGCAAACTCGGTGGAACCAAAATTGTTGCAGCAGGTAACAGAGAATTTGCAAGCCCATCTCGGTGAGACCGAGATCCCATCGGTGAGACCAAACTGATTAGGGTTTGGCAGTGGCTATGTCAAATGAACTCGATGGTGCCGGATAGATCAAATTGGTGGGGCCGAGTTTAACTTCTAGGTTTAGGACATATGTGGAAGTGAGGAAGTGGTTGAGGGCTTTGGAGCATATCACTAAGTACTTTGAGAAAGCAAGCCATTAAGCAATACCTCATCCCCTTTTAATAGTATTGGATTTCCTATGGACTCAATGTAATCTTGGATCACTAAAATGAAAATATAGAGTCTTGAGCTTTTGCCGATGTTTGTCCTTAGCATCTTGAAGGGGTTCCACATCCTCTTGTCCATGCCACTCCAATGTTGAACTTATCTGAAATATACTAGGTAGAAGTATTAGTCCAACAAGACATATGTTGACATTAATTACCAAAATCACCCAGGGAGCAATTGTGCTTTCATTATCCACTGTCATTGTCGTTATGTTCATCATCAAGATCCGTCCAAAACTTTCTTTTTAGATTTTCATTTTTATCTCTTATATCTCAGTCCAGTGAGACATAGCCACGCCGTGAAACAGGGGCTCAGGCGCCATTAATGGATACGTTGGGAGGGAGGTGCGCGGCAGAAAGAGCAAAAAGGGCTCTCCTCCCGATGAGCACGCGCAGGGGCCTGATCGCACGCCTCCCGTAGTCAAATAGCTACCACGCACGACACATCCTAGCAAATAATAAAAGGGACCCGTGGCGGCACGTAATTGTTAAGTAGAGCGCCCACGGTTTCAATAATAGTTGTTTTTCCGATTTGTACCGTGACATCACTTGTTCCAAAAAAACTTTGTTGATTGTTAATGTGTGCGCCTTCACAAATTCGACAGAAAAATTAGCACAACATGTTGGTGCCATGTCATGACACCATGCCAAGTTTCATGATTTTCATGTGTGTTTTGGATTAACAAGAATTAAAAAATGAAGTTTCTCAATCTTTTCGGCCGAGCCACGACGCCCAAATGTTTGTGTTTCATTCCCATTTCTTGCATGGACCTAGAAATTCACCAAAGGACACACATGTGATTTTTCAACCAACTTTGGTGCACAGGAGCATGTGCTTATAATTCAAATTTGAATTATGCACATTAAATGCCCAGAAATTCAATTAATGTATAAAAAAGGCCAAACGAACCCGGAATAATTCCAAAATTTAGCACGATACTTATATTTTGTCTAATCTGCGTGTGCAAAAATATTAAGGCGAGAGAAGGCAGTGTATGTATGTCGTTTCGCACACGGAGGTGACACGTTCCCTCTCGGAACCACGAGCCTTCTGGAGAGAAGCTCTGGTTTGCAAGAAGCTTATACCAAAGCTTGTCCCAATTCGGCCAAAAACTTACCGCAGCATGTTGGTGCCATGTCATGACACCATGCCAAGTTTCATGATTTTCTGACGTGTTTTGGATTTACATGAATTAAAAAACCAAGTTTCTCAATCTTTTCGGCCGAGCCACGATGCCCAGATGTTTGAATTTCATTCCCATTTCTTGCACGGGACCTAGAAATTCACCCAAGGACACACATGTGATTTTTCAACCAACTTTGGTGCACAGGAGCATGTGCTTGTAGTTCAAATTTGAATTATGCACATTAATTGCCAGAAATTCAATTAATGTATAAAAAAGTCCAAACGAACCTGGAATAATTCCAAAATTTAGCATGATACTTCTATTTGGTCTAATGTGCCCGTCTAAAAAAATTAAGGCGGGAGAAGGCAGTGTACGTATGTTGTTTCGCACACGGAGGTGGCACACGTTCCCTCCCGGAACCACGAGCCTTCTTGAGAGAAGCTCCGGTTTGCAAGAAGCTTATACCAAAGCTTCTCCCAATTCAGCCAAAAAATTTAGCACAACATGTTGGTGCCATGTCATGACACCATCCCAAGTTTCATGATTTTCAGGTGTGTTTTGGATTTACATGAATTAAAAAACAAAGTTTCTCAATCTTTTCGGCCGAGCCACGACGCCCAGATGTTTGAATTTAATTCCCATTTCTTGCATGGGACCTAGAAATTCACCCAAGGACACACATGTGATTTTTCAACCAACTTTGGTGCACTAGAGCATGTGTTTGTAGTTTAATTTCAATTATGCACAATAAATGACCAGAAATTCAATTACTGTATAAAAAAGGCCAAACGAACCCGGAATAATTCCAAATTTTAGCATGATACTTCTATTTGATCTAATCTGCCTGTGTAAAAAAATTAAGGTGGGAGCAGACAGTGTACGTATGTCGTTTCGCACACAGAGGTGAGACGTTCCTCTCGGAACCACGAGCCTTCTTGAGAGAAGCTCCGGTTTTCAAGAAGCTTATACCAAAGCTTGTCCCAAATCGGGAAAAAAATTACCGCAACATGTTGGTGCCATGTCATGACACCATGCCAAGCTTCATGATTTTTAGGCGTGTTTTGGATTACATAAATTAAAAAACCAAGTTTCTCAATCTTTCCAGCCGAGCCACGACGCCAAGATGTTTGAATTTCATTCCCATTTCTTGCATGGGACCTAGAAATTCACCCAAGGACACACATGTGATTTTTCAACCAACTTTGGTGCATTGGAGCATTTGCTTGTAGTTCAAATTTGAATTATCCATATTAAATGACCAGAAATTCAATTAATGTATAAGAAAGTCCAAACGAACCCGGAATAATTCCAAATTTTAACATGACACTCATATAGTTCTATGTTGCCTCTATAAAAAAATAAAGAGGGGGGGGGGAGGCAGCGTATATCGTTTCGAACATAAAGGTGACACGTCCCCCCTCGGGAACCACGAGTCTTCTCGAGAGAAGCTCCTGTTTGCAAAAAGCTTATACCAAAAACTTGTCCAAATGCAGCCAATTTGTTTTACCACAACATGTTGGTGCCATGAAATGAGACCATGCCAAGTTTCATGATTTTTCAGGCCAGTTTTAAATTTCCAGGAATTTAAAAATCAAGTTTCTCAATGTTCTCGACCGAGCCACGATGCCCAGATGTTTGAATTTCATTCCCATTTCTTGCATGGGACTTATAAATTCACCCAAAGACACACATGTGCATTTTCAACAAACTTTGGTGCACTCGAGCATGTGCTTGTAGTTCAAATTTGAATTATGCACATTAAATGCCGAGAAACTCAATCAATCCATAAAAATGCCAAATGAACCCGGAATAATTCCAAATTTAAACACGACACTCATGTAGTTTCATGTTCACTGTACATAAATGTTCTAGCAATTCAAACACCATCCTTTACCTCCGTAACACCATTTTTTCTTCAAAAGCATGTTGAAAAAAATCAGGTATGCCACAAACAGTTTACTAGAAAGAATCATGTGGGATGCGATATAAAATATCTTGGCGCATCGTCTTGTCTGGCTTATGCAGGAACCTTCGTCGTCTATAGTCCACCGCCCCCGCTTGAACCACACTTGCGCGCTAGTTTCTCACGGCACCGAGCAATTTTTTTTGCCAATATGGAAATATCTATCTCCTCGCCCCGTCCCTCCCGCAAAAAGCCACACTTCCACTGTCCCTCCTTGCTTTCCAAGTTCAAACCTTCACTGCTGCTTACTGGCAACCCAGCTTCCTCGCCGGCGACCCTTCTTCTTGCAGTGCCGCTGTCGGTGTCAAAACCGGCGGATCTCGGGTAGGGGGTCCCGAACTGTGCGTCCAGGCGGATTGTAACAGGAGACAAGGGACACGATGTTTTTACCCAGGTTCGGGCCCTCTCGATGGAGGTAGAACCCTACTCCTTCTTGATTAATATTGATGATATGGGTAGTACAAGAGTTGATCTACCATGAGATCAGAGAGGCTAAACCCTAGAAGCTAGCCTATGGTATGATTGTTGTTCATCCTACGGACTTAAACTCTCCGGTTTATATAGACACCGGAGAGGGCTAGGGTTACATAGAGTCAGTTACAATGGGAGGAGATCTACATATCGTATCGCCAAGCTTGCCTTCCACGCCAAGGAAAGTCCTATCCGGACACGGGACAAAGTCTTCAATTTTGTATCTTCATTGTCCGGGAGTCCGGCCATCCAGACACCCCCTAATCCAGGACTCCCTCAGTAGCCCCCGAACCAGGCTTCAATGACGATGAGTCCGGCACGTAAATTTGTCTTCGGCATTGCAAGGCGGGTTGTTCTCCAAATCCCATATACCTGTCGAATAGTGTCCAGCTTATGATGAATGTTGCACTCCTTGGCTTCCGCGCCCAATAATGGCCATCTTCCACGTGTCAAAAGAATGCGAAAAGACAGGGGTTCTTTTTTCATTTACCCCCTTAGGTGCGCAAATGGGCCGCCTATAAAAGAGACGGGGATTTAGATCCGAACCACACCATCTTCCCTCCGCGAGCATTCATCGGAGCGCATTCGACAGAGATCCATTCTACCATGGCAGGTCAACACAGCTCCTCCTCTCGCCCCTCCATCCCTCGGCCCGGAGATTGGGAGAGGTGTTCCATCCCGCACAGCGAGCTAGTAGCGCTCCAAACCAAGGGGATCCTCCCCCCAGCATACATGGTCCCAGTTCGAGCCGGGCTTGCCACCTATAATGGCGGAGAGCAGGCGGAGAGCGTCCCCAATGCTCAGATTTCCAATTCATCCGTTTCACCGGGGGCTCCTGGAGTTCTATGGCCTCTAGCTGCACAACCTCACGCCTGCCTCCATACTGCATATCGCGGGCTTCGTGGCCCTTTGCGAGCTGTTTTTGGGCATCGAGGCATATTTCGCGCCGTGCAAGAAGTTGTTCTGCCTCATGCCACGCTCTCAGGAGGGGTCGATTTATCAAGTGGGCGGAGCCGAACTATGGCACATCGCGGGGACCGGATATCTATCTGGAACCCCAAAGAAGGCGTCCGAGCACTGGCCTTCAGAGTGGTTTTAGATAGAAGATGTCCCCCTGTCGGACCCTGTACGGATCGGCCTCCCTGAGTTCAATAATGATCCCTTGAAGAAACACATGAGCTGGCGTCCACGGAGCCCTCAGAGGGAAACTGACAGGGACGTCCTTTACCTGATGAGCTGGATAAGGTTGTTAGCTCATTCTGGACTGACCATGATCGAGGTCATGGCCACATGCATTACGCGGGGGGTGCAGCCGCTTCAGTACAGAGGCCACCCCATGTGGGATTTCAACTGGGAGGACAACGCCACCCGGTGCGGTCGCAAGGGGCCAGATTCGGCTGCCACTCTAACGAAGATCTTATCTGCTTTGTACAAGGGAGAAGAGGAGGAATTCCTCCGTGTCAACCCACGGGGCGGATTCTCTATGCACAATCCTCCAAGGGTGAGGGAACACTTTCACTTGCCTATCCGTTTTCAAATTCCCATAGTTAAGTACTTAGTCTAGCAATTTTAACGTAGGAGCTACGCCAGACTGTAAAGGAGATAAACAACCTTCCCCCACAACCCGAGGACCCAGAATGGTCGCTCAACCCGGACTCCTAAGAGGACCCGGACTTATGCTGGAGCTGATTGATGGGGTGTTTCATCAATTGAGTAAGGACAACACCTTAGTGGCCATTACGGCCGATTATCCCGGACTACTTCCATCCTCAAAGGTAACAAAGACCAAAGTCCTAGTACTTTCAAGAGGATCCATCCATGCTTATTTTTGATCGCCGTATACCAATGGCGTGTTTTGCAGGGGAAGTCCTTGAGGCGGAGGGCCAAGCCCGCGGTGGCTAGCAAACAAGGGCCATCGAGGCCCAGCAGGCTAAAAAGAAGTGCGGACCGGATCGAGACGCCGACGCAACGGTACGGCTTGCGACTTTAATGCCCAGGGTTTATGCCTTCAAGGCATACTCACGCTCCTGCTCTCTTCAGGAAAAAGAGCGCCCGCCGGACTATATCCACCAGTCAGGCTTCAAGGCTGGGTCCGGAAGCGGAGACGAACATTGGGCGCGCACTAGACGCTCCTCTGACAGAGGACACAGACGGGCTATCTGCCACCAATTCAGAGGTGGAGAGTGCAATGAACCACAGGCGTTGCCGGACTGTTCTTCGCGACGCATGTTTTCCCCAAGAGGCGTTGGACGCCTTTAATACGGGAGATGCGTACCTCCGTGCCGCTCAAAATGGTCTAGCCAGAGCCACAAAGCAGTATGTAAAAGACATACGGGTGAGTAAATCTGATGGTTATATATGTCAGTAGCCCCCGAGACTTGAAACAGTTAAAATAACTGATTTAAGGATCATTTGTTATGCAGGACCTTACAAAAAGGAATATGCAACTGTCCAAGAGCTGGAAGAGTGCAAGGCCCAACTTGAGGCCGCACTAGCCGCCACAGGGAATACCAAGGAGACCCCCTAAGGTAATGTATGCTTCGAAAGATGAGTATGTTGTGAAGTGTGGCATGTGTGCAATTCTGACAATAACAGTACAAATGGCGCTGGAGTGGATCGGGACAAGCAACAACTCTTGCGCGAGTTAAAGGCCGGCGAGAGCGTGCTTACGAGGGTGAGGCAAGAGAAGAACAAGCTTCAAGATGCCAATACCCAGCTGGGCGAGGAACTAAAGGATGTTCGTGCTCAGCTATCGGATTCCGTAAAGGAGAATCAGCGACTTCGACGCGGCATTTTTAGTAAGTGCTTGAACGAATCTTCCAAAAAGAGTTCGGCGAGGAAGTCGATTAACAGAGTTATGTCTATAGGTATGCTGACAGGTCGGCCTGCGGAGGAAATGCCCGGTTCTATGGGTGACCTTCTTCCCGAGCTATCGCAACTGCACGAACGTGTTCGGCAGGCGATTCAAGGCGTCGTCCAGGCTTTGTGGCCATCCCTCTCCATGCCCGAAGGCCTTGGAGAGCTTGCCGAGAAGCTAAAGGGAGCGCAGCAGCGCTTCCGATTATGGAAGATATCAGCCTGCCGTCAAGGCACCAGGGAGGCCTGGGCCATGGTGAAGACGCGGTACACGAAGGCTGACCCAAACCACATGGCCGAGGTCGGACCTGTGGGGCCCGATGGGAAGGAGATCCCTATCAGTTTAGTGTACGACCAGGTAGAGCTGGCCGCCAAGTATTCCCAACAGGACTGTAAATTGGACAGCCTGTTGGATGGTATTGAAGAAGAATATACCCAGTCAAATTGACTATGTAATTTAAAATGACATGTAAAATGCCTTGTAGCCGGATTGTAGATCATTTGTCATTGTGGACCTTTTCGCTTCAACCTCTAGACCCGATAGTCCAGAGTGCGTCCGAATACCCTCTCGGTTATGTAAGAACCGGGGCATGTGTGGAGACCAGGCGTAGGGGTCATTAGTGCTTTAGCAGACAAGTGCCCAACTAGTTATGTTATATTACATGGTTAGTAAGAAACATCTTCCAGGCAGAATAGTTCCGTTAGGGGTTCCTTTCCCTGGGAGGCATGCCCTAAAGTGCATGTCCGGACTGCGAAAAAAGCAGAAAATCATCTGGGGGCGGATAAATAAACAAGTGAAAAATCATCTTTTAGGTCACCAACCGAATATTCCCTTAAGAACGCTAGCTTTCGGCTTCACCCAGTCTGAGGTACACATCCGGCTGACCCGGCAGTAACAATCGCAGAGGTGCTCCCTTTACCACCTACCCGAACAATCGGGAACGTAGGGGTAAGCACAGGAGCCAGGCAACCCAGCTTGGCCAAAACTTAAGTCATATTGATGCATATAATGGTGAGTAAAAGGTACATGCGGAAGTGTGACACATGTGTTGGGCATGAGGCTCGTGTATACAAGCTTCTGATAAAGAAGCCCCCAGGTATAATGAGCGCGGGTAGCACGTCAATTATGTGCGAACAATGCGCAAGTGAGCCCTTAAAGGCTTGTAAGAAAAAAAAGGAGAAGGATAGAAATATAAGGTGGCTAATGTGTAAAAAATAGACAGAGGAAGGAGACGAACACAGAGTCCGGCGCTAGGCGTAGAATCTTCGTAGGCGTGCAGCGTTCCATGGGTTCGGCTTGAGTCGGTTATGCGATGCATTTAGTAGACGGTACACTCCACCAGTCAGGACTTGGTCGATTACGAAGTGATCTTCCCATTTGGGCTTGAGTTTGTCCTTTTTCTTGTCCGGCAGGCATAGAACTAGTTCGCCAACATTGTAAGTTTTGGCCCGTACTTCTTTGCTTTGATATCTTTGAGCCTGCTGTTGATAGAATGCGGAACGAGCTTTTGCCACGTCGCGCTCCTCCTCCAATGCGTCCAAACTGTCCTGCCGATCGAGCTCGGCTTCTCTTTCTTCGTACATTCGCACGCGAGGTGAGTCATGAATTATGTCGCAGGGCAGGACTGCCTCTGTGCCGTATACCATAAAGAATGGTGTGAATCCGGTAGTGCGATTCGGCGTGGTCCGCAGCCCCCAGAGTACGGAGTCGAGCTCCTCTACCCAGTGCGTGTTAGATTCCTTGAGGGATCGCACTAATCTGGGTTTGATGCCGCTCATGATTAGACCATTGGCTCGCTCGACTTGACTGTTAGTTTGTGGGTGATAGACTAAAGCGTAGTCGAGCTTGATGCCCATGTTTTTGCACCAGAGTTTAACCTCGTCGGCCATAAAGTTCGTGCCATTGTCAGTGATGATGCTGTGGGGAACGCCGTAACAGTGTATGACCCCTGATATGAAGTCTATCACCAGTCCGGATTCGGCCGTCTTAACAGGCTTGGCCTCTATCCATCTGGTGAATTTGTCCACCATGACCAATATGTATTTTTGCTTGTGTGTTCCTCCTTTAAGGGGTCCAACCATGTCAAGCCCCCAGACCGCAAAAGGGCCCGGGCTACGGCGTGGTGCCCGCCGAGTCCGGCATGAATTTCAGCTAGGAGGTTCCGCCCTTCCTCTTCGGAGATACACCTTTGAAGGACCCCGGTGGTGCTTTTCTTATAAAGCTCTCCTTCGTGGACTTTATAGGCTTTAGATCGCCGCACTATGCAGCATGGCTCATTTGGTCCTCGGGAAGTTCCTGCCTAGTTTAGTAGGCTAAGAATGGTTCTGTCCACGGGGCAATTACTGCCATTATTACGTGGGCTGAGGGTGTTACCTCGTTGGCAGAGTCTTCCGTTGCGTCAGAATGTTCGATGTCAGGTAGTGCGGCTAGGTCCGGATTGTTATTTCCGGATTCCCCTTCCCACTGTACGGATGGCTTGAATAACCTTTCCAAGAAAATGTTGGGCGGGACTGCATCGCGCTTTGCACCGATGCGTGCCAAGATGTCTGCTGCCTGATTGTTTTCCCGGGCTATATGGTGAAATTTGAGCCCTTCGAACCGAGCTGACATATTTAGGACGACATTGCGATAAGCTGCCATTTTCGGGTCTTTGGCATCAAAGTCTCCATTTATTTGGGATATTGCGAGGTTCGAATCCCCGCGCACCTCTAGGCATTGAATGCCCATGGAGACTGCCATCTGGAGACCATGTAGAAGGGCCTCATATTCGGCTGCATTGTTGGAGTCCGTATACATTATCTGGAGTACATATTGAAGTGTATCTCCTGTTGGGGACGTCAGAATGACGCCATCCCCCAGACCCTCTAGCATTTTGGAGCCGTCAAAGTGCATGATCTAGTTTGTCGTACTCTTTAGGGAGTTCGGCTTCAGTCCATTTAGCGACAAAGTCGGCCAAAACTTGCGACTTGATAGCTTGTCGTGGCTTATAGGTTATGTCGAACGGGAGGATCTCAATGACCCATTTGGCAATCCGGCCTGTCGCGTCGCGGTTGTTTATAATATCGTTAAGAGGTACTTCGGAGGCTACTGTTATTGAACACTCTTGGAAGTAGTGTCGTAGCTTCCGGGACGCCATGAACACTGCGTACGCTATCTTTTGGTAATGCGGGTACTAGGACTTGCATGGAGTGAGGACAGTGGACACGTAGTAGACTGGTTTCTGGACAGGGAATTTGTGTCCGTCCGTTTCTCGTTCGACGACGAGCACTGCGCTTACAACTTGATGAGTTGCCGCGATGTACAACAACATTGGTTCGCCAATGTTAGGCGCGGCCAGGATCGGGTTTGTTGCCAATATGGATTTTATTTCTTCGAGTCCAGCCGTGGCGGCATCCGTCCACTCGAAGTGTTCGGTGCACTGGAGGAGGCGGTAAAGGGGTAATGCCTTTTCTCCCAAGCGGTAGATGAAGCGACTTAGAGCCGCCACGCATCCAGTCAATTTTTGTATTTGTTTGAGGTCCTTTGGAATATCCAATTGTGACAGAGCTCGGATCTTGGTTGGGTTTGCTTCAATTCCTCTACCGGATACGATGAAGCCCAAGAGCTTTCCAGCTGGTACGCCGAAAACGCATTTTTCCGGGTTAAGCTTAAAGTCGTATGTTCGGAGGTTATCAAACGTGAGCCTCAAGTAGTCTATTAGAGTTTCGACATGCTTGGTTTTGACGACCACGTCATCAATGTATGCTTCAACTATTTTGCCGATCTGGTTGGCCGGGCATGTCTGAATCATGTGCTGATATGTTGCGCCGGCGTTTTTGAGCCCGAAGGGCATTGTGTTGAAGCAGAATGGGCTGTATGGGGTGATAAATGCCGTTGCCGCTTGGTCCGACTCTGCCATCTTGATTTGGTGGTAGCCGGAGTATGCGTCGAGGAAACACAATGAATCGTTTCCTGCAATGGCATCGATGATTTGATCAATGCGGGGCAGGGGGAAGGGATCCTTTGGGCAAGCCTTGTTGAGGTCTTTGAAATCGACACATAGGCGCCAGGATTTGTCCTTCTTTGGTACCATCACCAGGTTTGCTAGCCAGTCCGGATGTTTTATATCTCTGATGAATCCGGCTTCCAATAGTTTGGCTAGCTCCTCTCCCATGGCTTGTCTCTTAGGTTTGAATCCTTTTAGGATGTTCAGGCTGTGCTCGGCCAGTCTGCGTGGGATTCCTGGCATGTCCGAAGGGTGCCAGGAAAAAATGTCCCAATTTTCGCGTAGGAATTCTCGCAGTGCGGCGTCTACATCAAGGTTTAATTGTGCCCCGTTGGAGGCCGTTTTTGTTGGGTCCATTGGATGGACTTGGAATTTGACTATTTCATCTGCCGGTTTAAAGGAGGTGGACTTGGATCTTTTGTCGAGTATCACATCGTCCCTGTCCACCGTGGAGCGCAGCGCAGTTAGTTCCTCGGCTACTAGGGCTTCAGATTATGCCTCAAGGGCCAGTGCGGCTGTCTTGTTTTCAGCATGGAGCGCTATGTCCGGATCACTAGCAAGAGTGATGATTCCGTTGGGTCCGGGCATTTTGAGCTTCATGTACCCATAATGGGGTATAGCTTGAAAAATTGTGAATGCCTCTTGTCCTAACAGAGCGTGGTATCCACTGCTGAATGGGGCTACTTGAAATGTGACTTCCTCAGATCTGTAATTTTCCGGCGTGCCGAACACTACATCCAGTGTGATTTTTCTAGTACAGCACGCTTCCCGACTGGGGATTATTCCTCTAAAGGTTGTGTTGCTTCGCTCAATGTGGCTCCAGTCTATTTCCATTTTTCGAAGGGTTTCCTCATAAATGAGGTTCAATTCACTACTATTGTCCATGAGTACCTTGGAAAGCCGGAAGCCGTCCACTATCGGACAGAGGACCAGTGTGGATGGTGCTCAGGCTGTCCGGAATTTAGGTTTGTCACTGGCATTAAAGGTAATAGCCGTGTCACTCGATGGGTTTATTGATGCTACCTGGTAGACTTCGGTAAGGCTGCGGAGCATTCGTTTCCGCACATTGTTTGATGTCAAAGTCTCGAAGACTGTTGATACCGTACTGGTATTCCTGGGGTGGTGCTCTGCGGATTCTAGAGTTAGAAGCTCCTCGCCACTTCTGGCCACCTGCCGGAGTATCCAACATGCTCTAAGGCTATGAGTTGGTGTGACGCCCTCTGTACTATGAATTTTACAGGGTCCATTGAGCCATCCCTCCAGTACGGTTCCATACCCTATAGAGGGTGTTTGTTTTTTGTTGTTTGGCCCAGGTGCCGGGCGATAATGCGCCCTTTTATTTCGGACTGGGATTGTATTCAGGGCCGGACTGTCCCAGAATTTTGTTTTGGTATTCCGAACGCTTTCTTTTGCACAATATGTTCGTACTATGGATGCTAAGTCGGCGAAGCATGTAATTTCACGGCGACTTATGGCGTTGAGGATCCCAATGTTAGTGCAGTTATTGCAGAAGAATGAAATTGCATCCCCCTCGCGGCAGTCCTCTATCCTATTCATAACCAGGAGGAATCTGGCCTAGTAATGGTGTACTGTTTCTCTGGGCTCTTGCCGAATTTGGGATAGATCCCTTATATTTGGGTGGGCGGGTGGAGATAAATCCGGAACCTCGCGCAATCTGAGACTCAGGGGCCAAGAAATTTCCGAACTCGGAAGCTTGGGTTCTTGGATGTTGTCCAATGAATCAGGCCCGCTGCCTGACTTTAGGTTCAAGGCTTGAGTGATGTCCTCCCCTCCGCGGGTATCTGGCTTGGAGGGATCAGGAATCCAGACATATCTGGTCCTTAGGATGGGTGAAGATTCGCCGCATTGTTCCTCCATCACTTCGACGGGGTGGGTGACCTCGGGAGAGACAATCTCTCTCGGATCGGGTTTAAGCCCAATCTGATCGCAGTCTGTAGCGACTCCTAGGGCGGCGATGCGATCCAAGAGCTCGTTTAAGGAAGAGAGCTCCATCAGATCTAACTGCTCGGTGAGTTCCGAGTTGACGTGGAGATCGCTTTCGATGACCCAAGAAATCATCGTTGGCGCGGCGGCCGAATAGGCGGTCATTAGAAAACCGCCTAGCCGGAGAGTTTGTCCAATAGCCAAAACTCCTTTAGCAATAGCGCCGTCTTTAAAGACGGTGATATTGATGTCCTTATCAGACGGGGTGTGGCATCCTTCCTGATGGTGACGACACAGAGTAACTCTCAATGAAAGCACCAATGTTGGTGTCAAAACTGGCGGATCTCGGGTAGGGGGTCCCGAACTGTGCCTCTAGGCGGATGGTAATAGGAGACAAGGGACACGATGTTTTCACCCAGGTTCGGGCCCTCTCGATGGAGGTAAAACCCTACTCCTGCTTGATTAATATTGATGATATGGGTAGTACAAGAGTTGATCTACCATGAGATCAGCGAGGCTAAACCCTAGAAGCTAGCCTATGGTACGATTGTTGTTCGTCCTACGGACTTAAACTCTCCGGTTTATATAGACAACGGAGAGGGATAGAGTTACACAGAGTCGGTTACAATGGGAGGAGATCTACATATTGTATCGCCAAGCTTGCCTTCCACGCCAAGGAAAGTCCTATCCAGACACGGGACGAAGTCTTCAGTCTTGTATCTTCATAGTCCGGGAGTCCGGCCAAAGGTCATAGTCCGGCCATCCGGACACGCCCTAATCCAGGACTCCCTCAGCCACCTCCTCGCCGGCTACCCTTCTTTTTGTAGTGCCACTTCCTCGTCGACTACCCTTCTTCTTGCAGCGACGCCTCCTCAACCGCGACCCTTCTTTTTGCAGCGCTGCCTCCTCGCCAGCGACCCTTCTTCTTGCTGTGCAGCCTCCTTGCCGCTGACCCTTCTTCTTGCTGCGCGGCCTCGTCAAAATGGTCAGGTAATCCACACCCTACACACACTATCCTCCTCTTTTCCCGCCCCACATGCCCCAATCGATGGTGCGACACCTTCTGCTGAAATCACTGTCCCCCTCCTCCAATTAAGCGTCGCCCACACCATTTTGCACGCAGTAGCATCTGGCAATAGAGAAGGAAATCGCGGCCGCATGCACGCACGAGGTCGCTATGGCTGCCATGCGTGCCGACCACCAGATCTTGGAGGAGCACCTCGCCTTCAAGGCCACCGTCGACACCGCCACGCGGTTGTCTACTATAAAATATAGTTCGTGTTGTTTTCTCGAGGCCACCGTCAATGCCTTCTAGTGATTTGTCCTCTGTAATGTTAATATGCAATATGATGTTCAGTTAAAAGTTTGGTCCTCTGAAATGTAATGTTCAGTTAACACTTTGGTCCTCTGAAATGTAATGTTCAGTTAACAGTTTGGTCCAACAATTGCTACATTTTGTAGTAGTGTTCTCAAGCATTCTTTGTTTTATGAACTGTCTTATCTTCTAGTACATGCTTCTGTTCTGTAATGTCATGCTCAGTTAACTATTTTCGTTCATTTGGTCTGCTGTCCATTTAACTGTTTGATTCAGTTCTGCAGTTTGATTTTCATTTGCCGTGGGTACAATTTTGTACTATTACACATGTGAAATAAATCGAATTTCATTGTACTCAATACATATTCTACTGATAGTATGACAACCTCAGTTAAGCTGATAAAGATCATCCTTACGTGTGTTGCAGGGAAACAATGGGAGACACTGCGGCCATCGAGGATTGTTCTAGCATGGTCCTTTGGCAAATAACACATTATTGTGCAGTTGTAGGAATCATTCTAATATTTAGGTTTCTTACAATTTGGTCTTGCACATGTAGGTCTTGTTGTCAGAGGCTTAGACCCACTGTTCGACCCATTTTGCATATGGGGAAATGAGATGTCCATATATATTAGTCAAGTTAAGAAACTCAGAAAGATTGTTAGGATGAAGAAACTTGCGAGGAATAACAACAACATCTTTGTTTGTGCTACCTCTTGAGCACTGTGTTGGTTTTCCCTTGAGGAGGAAAGGGTGATGAAGCAAAGTAGCATAAGTATTTCCCTCAGTTTTTGAGAACCAAGGTATCAATCCAATAGGAGGCTCCTCACAAATCCCTCATACCTACACCAACAAACAAGAACCTCGCAACCAACGTGATAAAGGGGTTGTCAATCCCTTCACGACCACTTTGCGAAAGTGAGATCTGATAGAGATAATAGGATAAGATAAATATTTTTGGTATTTTTATGATATAGATTGGAAAGTAAAGATTGCAAAATAAAGATAGATGGGAAACTTATATGATGAGAAATAGACCTAGGGCCATAGGTTTCACTAGTGGCTTCTCTCAAGATAGCATAAGTATTATGGTGGGTGAACCAATTATTATCGAGCAATTGATAGAAAAGTGCATAGTTTTGAGAATATCTAGGCATGATCATGTATATAGGCATCACGTCCGCGACAAGTAGATCGAAACGATTCTGCATCAACTACTATTACTCCACACATCAACCGCTATCCAACATGCATCTAGAGTATTAAGTTCATAAGAACAGAGTAACGCATTAGGTAAGATGACATGATGTAGAGGGATAAACTCTAACAATCACTACAAAAAAATACACTTCCGTGATGATACGTGTTTGTCACAGTAGGTCGCGTTTTTTGTCATGCATGTACATCCATGACGATTTTATGACAGAATCAAGATAGTCATACCTGTGCTGTCGTAGAAATGTTCCATGACATTACCAAAATTATCATCATGGAAGTGTCCACTTCCATGACGATAAATCGCGCGTCATAGAAGTGCTTTCATCAAGGGTGACCAACACGTGGCATCCACTGTAACGGAACGCCGTTAAGCTATCGGGTCGGGTTTTGGATCTGATAACCCGTTAACAGCCCCTGCCAATGGGAAATTTCCATGTGTAAAATTCTTATTGGCTAGACGAAACACGTGTTAGCTCGTGAGTGGGTCAGATAGGCGTCTATGATATGTCGAGACGTGCCACAGCCCACCACTGGCCCATGTAGCTTACAAAGCCGGCCCGTTTGACTTGGTCAAAAGTTAACGGGCTTGCCCATGAAAAGCCTGTTAATGGTCTCTTCGCAAATAGCCCATTTTACGGCCCGTTAACTCACGACCCGTTAGGCCCTAAAGGAAATCGGCCCAACAATGTCATGTGGACCGTCGAATATAACACCAACCCATTTCACTTTCAACCCATGTATGGCCCACGACGTCTTTCGGCCCATATGAGGCCTTCGTATATTTCAGCCCTTTACAGGCCCATGGTGACTCTAGCCCATAATGAACAGTAATTTTCTTTGTACCCGTTAACGGCCCGTGAGTTACATGGGTCGTTTCCAGCCCATGTTAGCTTTCTGCCTATTGACGGCCCATACGTTCTTGGGCTCTTTTTCGGCCCTCGATTACTTTCGACCCGTTACTGGCCTCTTCCCCTAATGGGACAAATTCGGCCCATTGCAAGAGTCGGCCCGTTACTGGCCTGTTACCCTAAAGGAACAATTTCGACCCATGGCAAGAGTCGACCTGTTTCTGGCCTGTTAACCCGTTGCGCCTTTTCTAGCCCGTCCTATATTCTGGCCCATTAACGACTCATTATGCATGTGACAGAATTAAGCCTTTGCTGTCCTACGGCCTGTTAATGGCCGTTACCGTGCTGGGCCGATACCAATTACGCCCGTTTACGGCCTATGTAGACCCATTTATCCGACGGCCCGAGGCCCACCGATTCTACGGCCCTGTTGGAGGCCCATTTATCGATGGCCCGTAGGAGACCCATGGATCCTACGGCCCGTATATGGCCCATGGTAGTTGTGGCCACTAGCAAACCAGGGAAAAAGAAGACCAGGAAATAAATAAGGCCAAAACTAATGCTAGGCTATTAAGGCGATTGCATAGATTAATCCACTCGGCATCAAAGATCGCCACCAGTGCAAATATAGGGAACACCCTACACTATACAAAAATGGCTTGTTGTTTTCTTCAGACGGTGGCTGCACGTTAAGAATAAATTTTGTATCGCACCAAAACAAATTACAACTATATAACAAAAGGAAGGTTGGCATAAAACTTAATAGTCTAGCAGATAAATGCACCACCAGAAGTTCAGAAGCTCAGTTCATTTGACCTGACTATTATGTTTTCATGCTGTATTGTCCGATGGAGCACCATAACCCTCGCCATCATTTCCCCTAGGCTCCTGAACAACATAGCAAATGTCTGATAGTCTGGTTTCAAAACCATGCATATCTTGATGACATCGAACAATTTCTCTTCTTGTTTCACAAAGGGTCTCTGTTAGGGAATGGAATTGTGTCTGGAGCGCAGATACAACATTGCTTTGAGCTTGCATATCTTGATCATGAGGTAGTTTGGACGCTATTGCCTTAACAACTAACCCATTATTACACAGGAACGTGCTTTTGACACTGTTAGTGGACATGTACTGACCAACTGTAGCAAGAGCTGACATTGCGGTTATAGTTGCCTCGCCACCTTCAGAAGGTGGCGGTTCCACCATTTTTTCCATAGCTCACTGAAAAGTTGAGGTTTTACATTAGTAGTACCAGAATAGAAGATATTAACGAGGCATCAAAACCAAACAAAATAGCTTTGATCTATATACAAAACTTATTCTGGTGAACCCATGTAAAATATTAGTTGTATTTTATTGCAAAGTACATAATAAAACCAGGTTCCAAACATATGACCATGTACCATCGCTAATGTATTATCTATTTCTTCACATTGTATTGAGGGCTAAGGATAAAGAGACGAAGTTTATAATACGGTAATCATACTATGACATCATTCATATAAAAAAACAACTGAGAACAGACAAACATGCAATTGTAACGTTGTGTGGGCAAGTCCAGCACGGAACTAGATTACGGGTCAAGATCAAAGGAACGTCATTCCTCTCTTTTAAACCTTGTAAGGTCCAATGATACTCTAAGAAAATTGTGTATAAAATTGAAAAGAGTAATAGACAGTGGCTGCAAACCATGCAGTTCAAGGCACAAGTCAGAGTAAGTAGTAGTTAAAAGGCATGAGGATTAAGGAATTACAACAGCGGCTTTGACTGGTGTAGTCATGCCCTTCTTCTTGCTGGTGTGACAGTCCTTGAAGATTTCCACAACATTTGGTTCAGGTACTTTTTGGTCCTTGCGGGATTTCCTCTGCATTTCGAACAAGTCAATATAGATCTGATAATATGGTACAACGAAAAGAGTGAAACAGCAGCTAATTACAAGAGCCTCGCAGTGTGCAATATAGCTATGAGATCCTGTCGTCTGTTGGAATTTCACTTTCGTATGGTTGGCCTTGTTCTTTGAACAGTTCACCTACAAGAAGATAGATTTGTGTGGCACATGCGTAAATAGGACTTCAACATGTCATCTGATCACATATATATATAGTGTACCTTATACTTCGGATCAGACCAGTGTTTAACAAGGCCCCTCCAGTCTTCATCCGATATATTTTGCACTGGAGATGTTTGGGAAAGTTCACTGTTAGCCTTGCCTTCAAAGTGAGTTTTCCTCAAGTTATACCGATACTATCGCAGAGCAGACTTGAAAACATTGGTGCAAGCTTGTATGGTTGCATCATCTTGGCTATCTAACTTGAACCTCATCTGTTGAAAATTATGGGAGTCTCATTATCAGCAACCTAGAAAGTATGGGACAGAGCAAGACGATATTACTAGTTTACATACATAACCATACTTACAGATAAATGGTCGAGGAAGGTGTTGAACTGGCACTAAAAAAAATACACTTCCGTGATGATACGTGTTTGTCACAGTAGGTCGCGTTTTTTGGCATGCATGTACATCCATGACAAATTTATGACAAAATCAAGATAGTCATACCTGTGCTGTCATAGAAGTGTTCCATGACATTACCAAAATTATCATCACGGAAGTGTCCACTTCCATGACGATAAATCGTGCGTCATAGAATTGCTTTCGTCAAGGGTGACCGACACGTGGCATCAACCGTAACAGAACGCCGTTAAGCTATCGGGTCGGGTTTTGGATCTGATAACCCGTTAACAGCCCCGACCAATGGGGATTTTCCACGTGTAAAATCGTCATTGGGTGGAGGAAACACGTGTCGGCTCATTGTTGGGACAGATGTCATCCACTCATTGGACAGAAGGCGCCTATGATACGTCGACACGTGACCCGGTCCAACAGAGGCCCATTCCTGTGAAAAGGCCGGCCCGTTTGACTTGGTCAGAAGGTGATGGGCCTGCCCATGGAAAGCCTGTTAACGACCTAATTGCATATAGCCCATTTACAGCCCGCTAACCCAAGGCCCGTTACGCCCTACCCGAATTAGGCCCAGTAGCGTCATCTGGGTCATCCAATATGATTCCAGCCCGTTTTCACTTCTGGCCCATGTATGGCCCATGACGTCTTTCGGCCCATATGAGGCCCTATGTAACTCTTGGCCTATTAACTGCCCATGGTGAAACTGGCCCGCAATGAACAGTGTATCACTTTAGACCCATTAACGGCCCGTGGTGAAACTGGCCCGTAATGAACAGTGTATCACTTTATGACCATTAATGGCCCGTTATTCAATTGGGCCGTTTCCAGCCCATGTTATCTTTCGGCCTTCTTAGAGCCCATGTATTCTTGGGCTGATTTTGAGCATTCGTTTACTTACGGCCCGTTACTGTAATTTTCTGCTTGTGGGCCAAATTCAGCCCGTGGTTACGGTCGGCCCGTTTGTGGTCCGTTAATACATTGGGCCGTTTTCATAGCGTCATCAAATATAGCCTATTAACGATGGCCCGTTATGGTCGGCCCATAAATGGACGATTCCAGCTCTAGCCCGTTTACGACCATAATGCGGCCTGTTATTGGCCCATGTTTGGCCAATCGATCATACAGCCCATATAAGGCCCGTTGATGATAGGGCCCGTAGAAGGCCCAATGTTTCTACGGCCTGTAGAAGGCCTACTATTTCTACGACTGTAGAAGGCCCACTGTTTCTACGGCCCGTAGGAGGCCCAGTGTCCCTACAGTAAATATTAGCCCATGGTTATTGTGGCCTAGTTTTAAAAAATAGGTTATTGCAGCCACTAGCAAACCGCGGAAAAAGAACTGCACTGACTACAAGCAAACAAATAAACAAGACAACAAGGAAATAAATAAGCAAGAAACTTATGCTAGGCTATCATCTATTACACATATTACATCCACTGGGCATCAAAGTTCACCACTAGTGCAAATATAGGGAACACAGCAGCATATAAACGCCGCAACAAAACAAGTCCAGAACTGAAACCACTTCAGAAGAGTTCAAGAAACAATATCCTGGGTACGCATAATGCTGGCAAGATGCTTAGCAAGCTTATTAACTTTCTCTTGTTTGGCGCTTAAATCCTCCAGCGCTTGCTGTTGCACAAGAAAGTACGCATCTGAATTCTGCAAGGACTTCCTTAGTCCTTCGGCTTCTTGCCGCAGCACAGATGACTGATGCCTTTCAGCTCGTAGCTGAGACTCAAGAAGCCGAAGTGATTCAGGCAGCGAGTTCGAAGAGCTTGTGCTAGTGGTACTGGCCAGTAACTCGAACACTACATCAACGCAGGACTGTGGGGTTTTCTCGCTGTCTACAAGATTGTATTTATCACCTTTCTTGGAGACCAACAGGGTTGTCTCACTATCTTGAACCTTATCTGCATTCTTTCTCTACCATTTCATAGTGGGGTGCTCTTGTCCAATATTCTGTTTGCATACTACAAGAGAAACAAGAAGACACATCACAGGTTTAGCTTGTAGTATACCAAACTCATTTTGGTAAACCGGTTCAGTAGTAAGGTGGACATGATAACAGCATGAAACAAACATATATCTATGTACTATGGTCACTGTATTGTCCATATCATTCTAGTTATGTTCCCTAATCAAGATAGAGACACAGTTCAACTCATATATTTTTAAGACACATCAGCATAGACAGAATATAAGTGTGAGAAACTACACAGCATTGGCAGCACTTGTAATGTGCATCACATGAGAACATAACTGTTTATACAACTTAAACTGAAATCAACATAGAGCAAGAAGTTAGAACAGCAATCCAGTTAAAGAAATAGGTTTAAAACATACCTGTTGCACCATTGGAGTTTCAATTGGATCCTTCAAATTCGAAAGTAGTTGGTATGAGTAAATACAGTGATGCAACAGCAAAGGAGTATGGACCATAGCTACAGAATCTAACCTGAGAACAGTCACTCTTTTGCTTTAAACGTGGAGTTTGGGTTTGCTGTGGTGGTCTTCATGCTTTGGGCACTGTAGTAGCTTTACAAACTGCTCTTGTGGGGGTACTCTGTGGTGGACATGGTGCTTTGTCAACTATAAGTGGGTTACTATCCGCTGGGGTTGCAGTTAGATGGGTTGTAGCTCATTCTCTGCCCAACGGTGTAAGTGTGCAATCTTGAAGAGTCTCGATTATGTGTGGTGGGGCTAGTCTTTTGTGAAGAATGGGTTTTTGCTCCCTTAGATACTGCCATCACCCCCTCCAATTCAAATGTCTGATAAATAAGAAAAGAAATTGAACATACAGACATTGTATGATAGACAGATGTGGTAATTCACATACATGTTGTCTAACCAAACAGGACAGCATGACACAATGTCACATATATGATGCCTAACTAAACAAGATAGCATGACACAGTTTCAGATATATGATGGATAACTTAACAGGATATAATGGCATAATTCAACATATGATGAGTACCTAAACAGGATGACATGACAAAACTATATGATGTCTTTCTAAAATAGGTTGGGATGAAATAATTCACATACATGTTGTCTAAGTATACAGGATAGCGTGATATAATTGACATAATTGATTCATATACTAAGCAGTTGGCACTCGCATGTATGATCTCTAAACTAAGAAGATAGTTCAATATTGTGCATATGATGTCTAAACTAAGCAATGCAAGACACCATATGCATCATATGAGAAATATAAACATTGCAACTTAGAGCATACACCTCAGGTGGGATATAGGACTGGTCATCTGTCTCTGAATCCTCCTTTGAGGAGCTCCCTGTAACCATCAAGATATATGCTTCAACAGGTACCATTGCCTGCTCTAAAGACCTTGTTTTCACTCCATATTTTTCCAAGTTAGAGCATGCACCTCGCGGGGGGGGGGGGATATGACTGGTCATCTCTCTCTGAATCCTCCTCTGAGGAGCTATCTGTAACCAGCAAGAAATCTACATCGACAGGTAGCACTGACTGCTCAGAAGACCTTGTTTTCACTCCAGATTTTCCCTTGACCGACTCAAATGGCTGATGCACAGGAAGAGTAGATGAATGTATAAACATTGCTGACAAATGGAACACATTATGGAAAAAAATATGGCACGATACAATTCACATATACGATGACTGGCTAAACAGGATGGCATTGCATGATTCACGTATATGATGCCTGGCTAAAAAAGATGGCATTGCATAATTCCCATATACTCCCTCCGTTCTTAAATATTTGTCTTTTTAGAGATTTCAAATGGACTACCACATATGGATGTATATAGACATATTTTAGAGTGTAGATTCACTCATTTTGTTCCGTATGTAGTCACTTGTTGAACTCTCTAAAAAGACAAATATTTAGGAATGGTGGGAGTATGATATAGAAACCAAACAGGTGGCATTCACACAAAGCAAATCTAAACTAAGATGGTGACATATAAGATGTATAATGTAAGCAATGCAAGGCGCCATATGCATGATAGGACCAACATCAACATGCCAAGTTAGAGCAAACACCTCAGGTGGTAAATAGGCATGGTCGGCTCCTTCTGAATCTCCATCTGAACAGTTATCTTCCTCTGGAGTACAATCTAGAAGTGCAGGAGAGGGGGTGGCACTTTGCCCACCATGGAGCAGTGTCTGCATGACATTATCTTCGCACGCAAGGGTATTCTCTTTTTCTCTACATGTTCAGTACGATTGTGTACAATATCTGACATGCATAATAAAAAAAATAGTTAGATTTTGTAAGGCCTAAGGGGTGCATGCAAAAATCAAGACTGATGGTAGCAAACGAGTGGATGGATCCAAAACTAATGATAGCAGGTAGATTATAGCTTCAGTTTAAAAAGATAGACAATGGATCATCTATTGTTTGTTGCCCGCCCAACATGAACCACATAGAAGACCCCACATGAACCAGATAGTAGACAGATACTATTCGTTTCTGGCTCGATATGAGACCCATGGGCAATTCAAAACTCAAGATTGAACGATAAAGTAGCAGGTAATAATAACCGATGTATAACATAAGCAAACACGAAAGACTGTGACCTCTCTTCCAGAACTGTCTAGTCCTCAGGTTCATCTGCTCAGTCGATGATGGTAATGCAGTTGGCGTGGCTGCCGGCAACGGGGAAGATGATCTGAGGCGGCGAAAGAAAGTCTGCAGGGGGGATCTCTGCTGCAGTGAACGCTTCTGTCGATGGTGCACCTCAGGTGGGGTGGATGATGGCACGGCAAGCGCAGGACATAACACACATAGTTTTCTTTGACACCAATCTGAAAATGAAGCAAATCTGTATGGGCACCTTAGAATTGGAGGATTCTATAAACACAGGGACAGGAAAAACACAGGAATAGGATAGGAATGCACGTGCAAAATAGAGCATTTGGAAACATAGGATTTCAGTCAACCCGGGTGTTTGGCTCACATGAATTGGAAGAACAGAGGAATGGAGAAACAAGGTGGTGCGACGAGTGTTCAACCTCTTTGGATTAGTCTTGTGGACCTCAACATCATTGGGTTGGACGTGGAGGATGGTGATGATGCTGGCATGACTGTCGGAGGTGGGGCAGAAGATCTGAGGCCTCTGGAAACGGCGCCGAGGGTACTGCTCCACTATGATGGACGGTTCCGTCGTTGGAGCAGCTCCGCTAAGGTGTACGGCGACGATTCTGAAGCATGACAAGACAGAAAACTTTAATCTGAAGTGGGACCCTAATATCATCTGCAATAGATGATGTAAAATACATCACCAAAAAGTTCTTTATGTAAAACGCATTAGACGCGCCACGGCCGCTCCGACAGATGCTATAAGTACTGTTCACTCTGAACTTAACTGAAGAAAATGAACTTCACAGTCGAAACTGAATTTTACTGTCGAAACTGATTGAACTAGTAACAGAGCATTGCAATAGATGTTTAGGGTGTTCGAACACTAGTAGCAGAGAAGCGATGATCTAAATCAGCAGACGCTCGAGCAGGGAACGCACTAGCAGAGAGCAAGTCGTGCAGTAGCATCGCGAGCGAGTGCTAAAGCAGCAACTCCTGTAGCTGCCGGAGGTCGTGCAACAGCAGCAGCAGCGCAAGCGAGAGCAAGAGCAGAGCAGCAGCACGAACGAAAGCAGGAGCAGTGCAGCAGCGCGACCAATAGAAAGAACAGAGCCGCAGCGCAAGCGAGAGCCGGAGCAGCTGCAGCTAGTGCCGTTATGGAAGTCGCCGCTGAGGAAGCTACGACATGGGGGAGAGACGCCATGGATGATGTGGCCAGCGCCAGCGCCAGCGATGGAGATGCCATGTCTGCCCGGTATCGAGCACCGGCAGCCCCATGAGATCGAATAAAAGATAAAATGCAGCGGTGAGTGCTGAACCTCCTTGGTGGCACCGAGTTGGCCTCGGCTTCATCGGAGGAATTGGTGAGGGTGTTGCGGTTCCGGTGGGGCAGGTCAAGACGGTGCTGTGGGGATTGAGGTGGAGCGATAGACGAGGCGAATGTCGGGGCAGCTCCCATGAGGTGGAGGAAGGGGTGGCTGATCCGGCGGGACGACGAGATCGACAACGGATCCTCACCCGGTGCGGTGGATGAGGGACGGCGAGCTATTGTGGTGGACGACGTAGTCGGGGAAGAGTCTCTGGCTGGGCGGCGGTCGGGAGGCCGACAGAGGAGCGTGGGGTTTCGCGGGTTTTGGCGGCCTCGGTGTACGAATGGGGCGGGGGGAGGGGGCGAAGGGGGAGGGGGAGCCAAGCTTAGGGACGCGCTTGTCCGAAATGTAGGGTAAGTTACCAGCGTACCCCTACCGGTTTTGAGACCGTGACGTGGAGCTTCATTTCCGGCTGAGGGGTAGAAGGGGGATTTCGCGTGTCTGGGCTGCGGGAGCGATTTCGGATGAGGAGGGAGTTCTCGCGCACGTCCAAATTTCGGGCTAACAAGGCGCGACGCGAGTTGAAGAAGCGGGAGTTTCAAAGTAGGTGAGACAAAAGATACTCGAGCTTGAAAATTTCGGGATAACAAGGTGCGGATTCCTTGTTCGGCAGAACAAACTTAACGTGTAAAAAAAATTCATACAAGACACAAGAGAGTCATGTCCCCTTTACTATATTGTTATAGATGCCATTGAAAAAGTAATGTCCCTTTTTATATGATTACAGATTCCATGATCTCGAATTTCAATTTTTGAATCCACGTTATGTTGAATTCGAATATATCATTAGGTGACCTTGTGGTTTATAATTGATGTAGTCATACATTTTGATCTTCCATCATATATGAACATTTTAGTCCACCATGTGAACATATATATTTTCGTCTACCATATGGACTAAATTTGAATCAATTTTCCTTATTTGAATATGATTGTTGTCAAGTTATACAATAATTTAAATATTATCTTGATAACAAAAAGACATGCATATAGCAGTAATCATATTTCACTATGAACTACATGTACCATACGCTCTCCAATTCAAATATCTGTATCCATTTTATGTTGAATTCAAATCATAGTACATTATTGGTCTAGGTAGCGAGATGTTCGGGATAATCTAAACCCTGTTTTCATACGTATAATTTTTGGCTGAATTGGGACAAGTTTTGGTATAAGCCTCTTGCAAAACCGGAGATTCTCTCAACAAGCCTCGTGGTTCTGAGAGGGAACGTGTCACCTTTGTGTGCGAAATGATATACGCTGCCTCCCCCCTGATTTTATTTACAGAGGCAACATAGAACTATATGAGTGCCCTGTTAAATTTTGGAGTTATTTCGGGTTCATTTCGCCTTTTTATACATTAACTGAGTTTCTAGACTTTTAATGTGCATAATCTAAATATGAATTGCATGCACATGCTCCGGTGCACCAAAGTGGGTTGACAAATCACATGTGTGTCCTTGGTTGAATTTCTACGTCCCAAGGAAGAAATGAGAATGAAATTCAAACATCTGGGCGTCATGACTCTGCCGAGAACATCAAGAAACTTAGATTTTAAATTCATGTAATGAAACTTGGCATGGTGTCATGTCATGGCACTAACATGTTGTCGTAAAAAATTGGGCCGATTGGGAAGCTCATGGTTCTAAGAGGGAACGTGCCACCCCCCTCCCCGCCCTTGAGTTTCTTAACAAAGGCAACATAGAACTACAATAGTGCCATGTTAAATTTTGGAATTATTCCGGGTTCGTTTGTTGTTTTTATACATTAATTGAATTTCTGGTCATTTAATGTGCATAACTCAAATTTGAACTACAAGCACATGCTCTCGTGCACCAAAGTTGGTTGAAAAATCACATTTGTGTCCTCGGGTGAATTTCTAGGTCCCATGCAAGAAATGAGAATAAAATTAAAACATCTGGGCATCATGGCTCGGCCGAGAACATTGAGAAACTTGGTTCTAAAATTCTTGTAAATCCAAAACACGTCTGAAAATCATGAAACATGGCATGGATGTCATGTCATGGTACTACCATGTTGTGGTAAAAATGGCCGAATAGGAACAGATTTTGGTATAAGCTTCTTGCAAACTGAAGCTTCTCTCAAGAAGGCTCGTGGTTCTCAGAGGGAACGTGACACCTTTGAGTGCGAAATGATATACGTTGTCCCCCTTGAGTTTATTTACAGAGGCAACATAGAACTATATGAGTGCCCTGTTAAATTTTGGAGTTATTTCGGGTTCATTTGGCCTTTTTATACATTAACTGAGTTTCTAGACTTTTAATGTGCATAATCTAAATATGAATTGCATGCACATGCTCCGGTGCACCAAAGTGGGTTGACAAATCACATGTGTGTCCTTGGTTGAATTTCTAGGTCCCATGGAAGAAATGAGAATGAAATTCAAACATCTGGGCGTCATGACTCTGCCGAGAACATCGAGAAACTTAGATTTTAAATTCATGTAATGAAACTTGGCATGGTGTCATGTCATGTCACTAACATGTTGTCGTAAAAAATTGGGCCGATTTGGAAGCTCGTGGTTCTAAGAGGGAACGTGCCACCCCCCTCCCCGCCCTTGAGTTTCTTAACAAAGGCAACATAGAACTACAATAGTGCCATGTTAAATTTTGGAATTATTCCGGGTTCGTTTGTCGTTTTTATACATTAATTGAATTTCTGGTCATTTAATGTGCATAACTCAAATTTGAACTACAAGCACATGCTCTCGTGCACCAAAGTTGGTTGAAAAATCACATTTGTGTCCTCGGGTGAATTTCTAGGTCCCATGCAAGAAATGAGAATAAAATTAAAACATCTGGGCATCATGGCTCGGCCGAGAACATTGAGGAACTTGGTTTTAAAATTCTTGTAAATCCAAAACACGTCTGAAAATCATGAAACATGGCATGGATGTCATGTCATGGTACTACCATGTTGTGGTAAAAAAAATGGCCGAATAGGAACAGATTTTGGTATAAGCTTCTTGCAAACTGAAGCTTCTCTCAAGAAGGCTCGTGGTTCTCAGAGGGAACGTGTCACCTTTGAGTGCGAAACGATATACGTTGTCCCCCTTGAGTTTATTTACAAAGGCAACATAGAACTACATGAGTGCCCTGTTAAATTTTGGAATTATTCCGGCTTTGTTTGGATTTATTTACACATTAATTGAGTTTTTGGTCATTCAATGTGCATAATTCAAATTTGAACTACAAGCACGTGCTCCCGTGCACCAAAGTTGGTTGAAAATCACATTTGTGTCCTCGGGTGAATTTCTACTCCCATGCAAAAAATGACAATAAGATGCAAACATCTGGGCATCGTGGCTCGGTCAAGAACATTGAGAAACTTGGTTTTAAAATCATGAAACTTGGCATGGTGTCATGTCATGGTAGTAACATGCCATGGTAAAAAAATTGGCCGAATAGGAACAAATTTTGGTATAAGCTTCTTGCAAATCGGAGCTTCTCTCAAGAAGGCTCGTGGTTCTGGGAGGGAACGTGTCACATTTGTGTGCATAATTCAAATTTGAAATACAAGCACATGTTCCAGTGCACCAAAGTTGGTTGAAAAATCACATGTGTGTCCTCGGGTAAATTTCTAGGTTCCATGCAAGAAAAGGGAATGAAATTCAAAATTGTGGGCGTCGTGGCTGGGTTGGAAACATTGAGTAACTTAGTTTTTTAATTCCTCTAAATCCAAAACACGCATGAAAATAATGAAACTTGGCTTGGTGCCATGATATGGCACCAACATGCTATCCGACTTGGTGCCATGATATGGCACCAATTTGCAGTCCGATTTGCGAAGGCGCACACATTAACAATCAACAAAGTCATTTTGGAACAAGTGTTGTCACGTTACAGTCGGAAACACTAGTATTATTGAAACCGTGGGCGTTCTACTTACTAGTACCATTTACGTGCCGCCACACGTCCCCATTTTTTATTAGCTAGGAGGTGCCATGCAGGGTAGCTATTTGAGTACGAGAGGCGTGCGATCAGACCCCTGCACATGCTTATCGGGAGGAGAGCCCTTTGACCTCCATCTGCCGTCTACCTCTATCCCAAGGTCTCCATTAATGGCGCTCGAGCCTCTGTTTAATGGCGTGGCTATGTCTCACTCGACTGAGATTTAAGAGAGAGAAAAGAAAATCTGACAGCACGGCTCTTGATGTAAGATCCGACGGACCTATATAGCATGTACTGCGACTTATAGCAAGACTGATGAATATATAAGGACGATTTTTTTTGATCAAAGAAGGGCTTGCCCCTTCCGATTTTCATTACTGAAAAACACCACAATTCACAAGAAGTTCAACACAACTCTAGCCTAACACGAAGGACTAAAAGCTACTCCCTCCGTCCCATAATATAAGACGCTTTTTGACACTAGTATAGTGTCAAAAAACGTCTTACATTATGAGACGGAGGGAGTACCAGATTGAAATCGCAACATCCCAAGAGGGCAACAAAGGCCAAACAGCCATGCTAGAACCCAACATTTCACAACCGACGACACAATCCACATCCTAAACCGATTATTACATCAAAATAAACCAAGAAACTGAAGGAAGCCCAGCAGCAACTAGAAGAACAGCAATGCCAGGGTCGCCACAGCAAGAGTTTTCTTCATTCCAACCTTGCAACATTGATCTTCCACAGAAAGATAAGGACGATTAATTGTCTTACATAATTAGAACTATAATTAAAAAAGCCACATGCGGCTACGCCCGAAATACACAAGGGCAAAAGAAGAAGGAAGACAAGGATCTGGCTCGCTGATCTCTACTTTCTTGATGCATTGCTGCTGGCCGCGGGAACTAGTCTCCGCAGCGAGCGGCGATGAGCTCTTTCGTTTCCAAAAGGCGCTGCTTGAGAACATCCACGGACTCCTCCACTAACCTTTGGCGCTCGTTCCGGAGCATGTCATTCTCGTCCATAAGTTTCTTGACGATGACGCCGGTCCTCTTCAACAAGGCACTAGTCACCTCCTCCTTGTCTACACTTCGGACGATCTTCTCCCTCAGCAGGTCGCGCTCGGCCCGGAGCCTCTCCTTGCCCTCCCTTAGTTGCCGGATGATGACGGTAGACTGTTCAAACGAGGCTTTCATGTTGTCCTGCAAACTCGCCAAGCCGGAGATCTGATCCATTTGGCTATAGACGATCGCATGCATGCGCCTGTAACAGTCGTCGCTTGCATGCGAGAAATTTTCCCAGGCCGCCGCGGCGCGGCGGTACATCTCTGCTGCTTCCACGGCACGGCCGGACCAGTCTGCTGCTTCGACGGCGCGTCGGGACCTCCGTGCTACTTCAGCGGTGTGGCGGGACCTCTGTGCTGCTACTTCTGCGCTGTGGGACATGTCGGCTGCTCTCGCAGCGAGGCGGGACATCTCTCATGCTTCCGCTTCCATGCTCGCCTCTCTCTGCTGGCAATCTCTCGACCCAAAACTCACGCTGGCCATGGCAGACGCAATGGAAGGATGCTGAATGACTTGTTTGTTTTCGTGGATGAGGAGTTGAGGAGGAATGTGCAGTCATCTTGGCATACTAGTATTTATAACCGAGTACTAATACTCTCCTAAGTGGGAAACCGTTTAGGTTGTGATCGGTGTGAACAGGTTTGGAATTCAATATAGCGTGGTACTAATACGCTCCTAAGTGAGAAACTGTTTAGGTTGTGATCAGTGTGAACAGGTCTACAATATAGCGTGGAGTAATTTGGAATGTGACGAGATGCAAGCTCAAAATTTATAAATACCCGCGTGGCGAGCTCTAGACTAGTCCTTTTTTCAGACGCATTAAACCTATCTCTCGGGACTTCTCGCACGCACCATCGTGCCACCCACAAAAACTTGTACTCTGAGTTTAGTAGTACGTTATATAGGAAGAGAAGAGGTGCACGCACGCACTCATCCTCTCACACACGCGTCTGTTTTTTCTCGAAAAGGAGGATGAAGACCCCTGGCCTCTGCATTTGGGAGTCACACACACATCTGTAGCTACGATTTGTAGTGTTCTCAACCGTCCGATTTGCTCTATCATGGATGTACCTAAATACTAAAACATGTCTAGATACATCTATATTTTGACAAATGGAAGGCATGTATTGTGGAACGGAGGGAGTGCTTGTCATCAAAATGGATAAAAAGGGACGTATCTAGAACTAAAATACGTCTACATACATCTCCTTTTATCCATTTTGATGACAAGTAGTACTTCTTACCCAAAGGAACTTTATATCCAACATACACAAAATATCCGTCCGACTGTTGGAAATTACTGATTTGATGTCGAAGTAATTGTTGCATCACCACCAAAGCACACCATTTCTTAAGCTAAAGTAGACCAAGGTAATCCCTATATTAGCATATTACTTAGATAAACAGAAGGCACTGTCGAAACATTTAGGACGTGAGCTTCTCAATTTGAATGTGGAGGGACACAAGCTTAGCCCCGGCCAGTAGCTTGGGAGGAACTGTCAAGAAGGTCAGCTCCTGCACGTCGATGTCGCCGGGATCCTTGCTGCTTGTCACATCCATTTCCACCTCGACAGTGTCAGTCGTGCCTTTGGGCTCCCCCGGCGGGCCGTTCGCCCACAGCTTGGCCCAATAGTGCGGCAGGGGGGACGCCCCCGCTCTGATGCAGACGACCGACATGGCGATAGGCGCGCTGATGTCGAGTACACCGCCGACCAAGAAAAACGCACGGTGGTCCTCCTCCGCGAACAGCAAGAGTCGTGGCTCCGACAGTGGCACTTGCAGCTGGAGCACCTTGCCGTACTGGATCCTGTGCACGGGCATGGGATGCGCGTTGCTGATGTGGTGGTAGAGCGCCGGCGGCTGGCCTTCGTAGCCGCAGACGGGCAAGGGCAATTGCAGGGCGCGAGCGGACACACGCTCTGGTGATCGTGAGCTTGTGGTAAGTGACGTAGAGCCCACAACCTTCATGCGGGCACTCCACCCTCAGCAATGAAACGTCGGCGTCCACCGTCGTGTTCCGCACATCAAAGCCAACGCTGCGCTCGCACTTCTGGCACTGCCGCTGGTTCCCGGGGTGCTCGACGCGGCAGTCCGCGCAGGCCAGGTGCCCTCCCTTGCACTGCAGAAATCAATCAAACAACACATCAATCAAGAAACCTGCACCTTGCTCAATCAGTCGAATGGACGAGGTGTATTCGAACCTCATACACTGGAGGCGTCAAGGGGCGGAGGCACAAGGGGCAGTGGAGCACGGTGAGGTCCGTCGAGACCTTAGTGAGCTCCCTCGTCGGTTCCTGTTCCGTCTGCATGATCTCACCCTCCTCGTGCACAACCATCTCTCGCTTGGGCCGGGGCATTACAAAGCTTTACCGTCACATATTTTATACTCTGCGCATAACTGTCCTCCTGCATACCAAGGAAGGCAGTAGTTTGAGTTTTCTTGACAAATTTGCCCCTGTGCATGAGTAAGCTGCATAAATATTGACAGTAAATGCGCATGCAATGGTTGTCTGGTCCTCCTTCCTTTTCGCTTGAGTTGGCTTCCCCAGGCGGTCAAGCCGCATCCGGCGCTGCACGCATTTTCCTATAGCCATTTTCTGCTTTGGAAACTGGTGCGATTAATGGGGGCAGAACTAATCAAGCGGGGGCACAAATGGAAACCAACGCGGACGCGTAGATTAATTTGAGAAAAACAAGAAAAAGTTATACGCAAAGTAAAAGGAATCGGAGGGAGTACTACTTCAAGGTGCATTAAATCAACACGTGCAAGTATCAAAAGGAGAGTCACGGCATGCATGCATGCGTTGTAATTAATGCATCGGTAACCCTAAATTATTGAAATATATCGAGTGCAGTGCTTTGATGTGTCGCGTCAACTCGTAAATCAACAAGAAGTTTGATTATCCTCTCCCTCGCGGACTTAACTGCACTTGCCTTTGGGTGTATGACAGGTTGGCCACACACCTGTCGGGCCCACTTGTCATACACACAAAGACAGGAGCGTCCCTCCCTCGCCCATGAGCGTGGTGGCTAGCAAGACTAGGAGAAGCTTTTGCTACATGCTCTCCCTCCCGCACGCGATGCACATGCAGCAGTTCAATCGGTGTCAGATGGCCAGAAGCGTATTGTAGTACTCCTCTAGTGCAGTAGTACACCATCATTGTTTGACTTCCCGAAGAGGCGAAGAGCCAAGCGCAGCCCGGACGCTCGCGTGGCAGTTTCATGTGTAGAGTAGTCCAGATAGAGTGTACCGTGCCTGTAAGCTTAAAATCGTTGGGGTCGGCTCCATGCTATGTGGCCATCTCGAAGTTTTTTTAAATTAAAATAGTCTTCTGGCCCTACCTGTCACCCTGGTGATTGTAGTTTACACGCTCATCTGGTCAAGACAGGACCATATATATTTTAATTTGTTTTTTTTTCGAAAAGGGGGGACTCCCCGGCCTCTGCATCAGAATGATGCATACGTCAACATATATTTTCATTTGTGGTGGGTAAATGTTAGAGGTTGCAGCAAATATATTGTACACTGCGGGTCTTTCAGCCAAGTTTAGAGGCAAGCATGTGGGGCCAGTGCTATGATGTGTCGCGTCAACTCGTAGAACGAGGAGAAGCTTGATTTTACTACACGCCTTCTCCCTCGCCCATGCGCGCTGTTGCTCGCAAATGAGGACAGGCTTTTGCTTAGTAGTATTTCTACAGCAAGCTATCAGTCCTGCTCACGGTGGACGGACATGCAGCAGTGGATTCGACACTATAGAAGCAGTACTAGTAACATCATTGTTCGTCTTATCGAAGAGGCGAATAGCCAAGCGCAAACCGAACGTTGCAGTTTCGAACATTGGAGCACGCATATAGCCAGGCTCTTGCATGAGACAAAATTGCTATGTGAGCCCACTATTGTATTAGTACGTACAACTACTTGCTAGTATAGCCCTGTAAACCAGAAAGGAGTATTTTCCCTTCTAGAGATTTCAACAAGTGACTAGACTACACCGAGACGGAGTACATATGAAGCAAAATGTGTGAATCTGCACCGTAAATAAATATGTACTAGATCTATCGTTTTCCTCTCCGAGGTGCACAATATTGTGTATACTGACTAGTCTCTTTTTAACACGCATTTACGTTGTTTTTTTACACGGTACAGACGCACGCGCTCATATACACGCGCATACACTCACCCCTATGAACGCACACACGCACGACACTAAGTATCATCTTGAAATTTATGAAGTCACCATAGGCACCTCGTCGTCGACGGGTCCATAGGTGGTAGAATGCCACGGAGGAAGAGGGTAGCGGTTCCCGAGATGAACGGTCAATGATGCATCCTCAATTATATGCAGAGGGAATTAATTGGAGAAGCATACTAGAGCTAGCATGATGTGAATGCAACAGAGTTTGGACTCTCATATAATAAAGGCGGCCCACCACTCCAATCCAGCTAATCCCAAGTCTCTGCGCAACAATGCTCACTCCAATCCAAGACCAAGTGACCAGAAGCCACAAGCACCTATGGAGGTGATGGACGCGAGCGGCAGTCGGCTGTGCCAAATCATCCAAGGCGCCGGCCTGCGGCCCCGCACCATGCAGCGTTTCCAGACGGTGCTGGCGACCGCAGGCATCATAGCCCATGCCGACGCCGGCTTTGCCTCTCGCATGGACGACATGATGGTCAACTCCATCCGCAAGTTCACCGCCATCAAGAAGCACGCAGACGACCTTGTCGTACTGCTCCAGCCCGCGCGCCTAGGATCCTCATTGCATGCCACCCTCATCGGCCTAGATGGTGATGAACTCTTTCAAGCCCTGGTGGCCCTGCAGGTGCCGGAGGTCGCGAGAAAGAATGTGCACCTCGAGGCCGCGCTCGACGCGCAGTGCCTTGCCATGCAAGAAACCATCGACCTGCACATCCACGTCTACGAGAAAATCGTCTACATAGGCCACTACAAGGCAAGCGAGGACAGAAAGACGTTGGCCTTCTTCCAGTGGCTGGAATCTTTGGACGCCATTGTTCAGAAGCACGTCGACCTGGCCACGAAAGCTGCTGCTACTTAGGCGCCGTTCGGTGGGCCGGCACCCTGAGTCGAGGATGTGGACGTCGTCGATGGATGCATCTCTTCTTCTTGCCTCCTGTAACCAGCACAGCATCGCCTCGTGGCCTTAATGTTTTATTAGTATAGTACTCCCTCCGTTCCCAAATATAAGTCTTTCTAAGATTCTAGCAAGTAAATAAATGCAGGTCGACGAATTCAGGCTATATGTGCATATTTATATCTAGCTATTGTACTTGTTGGCTATAAACTTGACTATATGTGACATGGCAACATAATATAGCCAGCAGCTGGCTATATTACTAACCATGCTCTTAGAAAGTAGAAGAGAGAAACGAGGGAGGAGGGCTAGCTATAGCACGGACGCTGTTGTCAGATGGGACTCGTGTTTATAGAATAGGAGTACTGAGCACTCGTGCATCTTTTTTTTGAGGGAAAAATTAGTCGTATGTCTAGTACCACTAGTTGGGTGCGTGCGACCTATAGCTGTCATCACTTTAGGTCGACTTTTCGAACCGCGGCTATGCTTCACAGTACATATTTTTCACGCATTTATCCTCCTATATGTACTCCTAGGCTATTTCCACATGCTCCCATTCGCCGACATGTGGGACATAGAGCATCTGGGTCGTAGTGCATGCACGACTCGGGGCATATGCCGGGGTACTTTACATTTCAGACCTCACGAATTACATGCGAACACCCCGCAGAATAACAAATAAATCAATGAATTACTACATGAAACCGGATTATTTTCGTGGAAAGCGGAGCACGTTCATTAAATTTTGGACATAACACATTTATAAAAAATGACCGGACCTAAACCAGTCTAAGGGCCTCTTTGATTTTTCCCGAAAAAAGGGCCTCTTTGATTCGCAGGATACTGAAAACACAGGAATGGGGAAAGTATGATGGCAATGAACCGAGACGAGGAGAACTCTAACTCAGTTAGAGGTTAGAGTTAGATTCTAACCCTGAACTAACTCTAAACCAAAGAGGTGTATGGATGGCAGGGTTAGATTGACAATAAATGCTCTATCTCAATCATTTGACTACTTTGGACCCTATTTTTAGTCAGACTAAAATAAGTCCCTTGGATCCAAGCACCCTCTTGGTGTGGCCGGCTCTTCTGTGGCCTCCTCCCGCTCACAATTGACATAAACGAACCATCTATACAATCAAGCATGCAAAACATGATAATTTTTACTTTGTCCATACAAATGAGATATCCCACATAAACATACAAGTCGTCAATCAAGCTTCACAAAAACTAAAAACACTTCATGAAACAAAGAATGAGCTAACTCATCATGGAAGTTGTTCACGATAGGGAGGGAGCCCGGAGCCCCTCACGCACCGAGGGAGGAGGTCGCCATTGTCTTTCTGGAGGAAGGCTCTGTAGAGCCCAAGCCCCGGGAACCCCTCCGACGCTGGCCCTTGCGAGTTGAGGTCGACACCGGCATGGGTAGCAGGGCCGCTTGCCACTGACTAGGAACTTAATCTTTGGGCCTCTATAAATAATGCAAGCCTGTAACTAAAATACCTAGAAAGGTGAACTGAATCTTTGGGCCTCAAGCCTGAAACTGAAATACCTAGAAAGGTGAACTGAATCTTTGGGCCTCTAGAAATAATGCAAGCCTGAAACTTAAATACCTAGAAAGGTGAACTGAATCTTTGGGCCTCTAGAAATAAAGCAAGCCTGAAACTGAAATACCTAGAAAGGTGAACGGAATCTTTGGGCCTCTAGAAATAAAGCAAGCCTTAAAATGAAATACCTAGAAAGGTGAACTGAATCTTTGGGCCTCTAGAAATAATGCAAGCCTGAAACTCAAATACCTAGAAAGGTGAACTGAATCTTTGGGCCTCTAGAAACAATGCAAGCCTGAAATTGAAATACCAAGAAAGGTGAACTGAATCTTGTCACGACCGATTTTCCAATAAAAATATTTATTGAGAAACCAATATTTTGAGTCTAGTATGAGAGAAATCCTCCTCACTGGTAGACAAATTCTTGATACAATAAGCCAGTAGCATAAAATATATTACAGGGTCGAACTACGGTTGCTCAACCAAATTATTACAAGCACGCCAATAATTATACATAATGGCGGACATGACACAGTGGTGTGGAGGCATACTACTGACTCGAGGATAGGGCGGTGGTGGAAAAACACAGCGGGGAGAGAAATACAAGACTCTAAGTCTGTCATCTCATTGAGCGTCGAGGTGAGGCTCGATGAATTTATTTGGTAGTGGAAGCGGATGTAAAACAGTGACCAAATCCAGGGTCGCACGAGACTGATTGGGACTCCTCTAGGTGTCGGACTCGCTATCAAACTCTTCATCCATGAGATCGCCTTCGTCAGCATCTGGCCAAATCAACAAGCCAGTGAGTACTTTGAAAGTACTCGCAAGACAGTTCGGACGTAAGATATAACAAATGCATGCATGGATGCGTCATAAATAATTCACCAATGTACATTTCAAAAATTAGCATAACAAGGTAAGTAAAAAGGGAAACCGCGGTAGTCCGCCTGAAATCCCAACAGAACATAAATAACTACCGATCGGGTGTCTGAAGCGACGCCTCGAAAGGTGAACAGATAAATATAAGGAAATGATGCCACAGTCGGGCGTCTTAGCGACACCACATAAAGGGCTTAAAAAGAAATACCACAGATGGATGTCGGGGCGACATCACAGAAAGGGCTTTAAAAGAAATGCCACAGTCGGACGTCGGGGCGACATCACAGAAAGGGCTTTAAAAGAAATGCCACAGTCGGACGTTGGGGCGACATCACAGAAAGGGCTTGAAAAGAAATGCCACAGTTGGATGTCGGGGCGACATCACAGAACGGGCTTGAAAAGAAATGCCACAGTCGGACGTCGGGGCGACATCACAGAAAGGGCTTGAAAAGAAATGCCACAGTCGGACGTCGGGGCGACATCACAGAAAGGGCTTTATTCACAAGTAAAATATACTCATAATAAACATTTAATCCATGAGAATAAATGGGTTAGTCCATCCACAGGAATAATCATTTAACCGGAATTAGCACTCAAGCGAATCACCGGAGTCTTTGCCATCAAAACTGACATTTGATTAGGATAAGATAATATCGATCTGGGACAGGGAATAGATGATTTGGAGGAATATAAGACTCTGCAGAGTTTGTACAAAATTTGTCCCACAGCCAACGGATTTCCGTAGTCACGAAGGACTAGTTCCGTTTACGGGATTTCGGAAGAAAACACAGCTAACCAGTACACACCCATCCTACCTCTCGATGCTAGGGATCACCCTAGACATCGTCCAAGAAAAACTTTTGAGACGGGGAGATCACAATCTCGAATAGCATGGGATCAAATTTATATACGCGCGCTCTAAGGGGTGCCCCCCACTCGGTCCCAACCGGAAACACCCATGCCCCCTGACCAGATGACTGGCTTTAATCCAGGTCCATGGAACCATCATCATGACCTCTCCTTTTTGGTGTGTACCGTGAAAGCGGTTTGCAACTTACTAAACCATATTCCTTGCGGAAAACATGTGGTAGTACAAGGAAGGAAATGAGAGGAGCTGGACCGATACGGTTTGACACTGAAGTCATATAATCTAGCGTAAGACTGGCATGCTACAACACTGCCATCTCACCCATCCTCATGCCAACACATGGCCATTCATACTCACATCCATCCACTTATGGATCATCGAACTCACTTACCTCATTATCACATAAAATAACGTTCATCGATATGCTTCTCAACATGCCATGAAACTAACTAAATGCAAAACATGCCAAGACACTCATCATATCAAAAGTTCAAACATGCTTGCCTGGTTCAGAGTAGTCGGAACCTAGCTCGGTGAAGTTCGCGGCTCCGTCACCTCCTTCGGTATCTACGGTATAAAGAAAATATATGCGCTATCGTAAATACCAAGGAGTGCACAGAAAGTATACCAAATATTTATCGAATAAATATGATAAAAAACTAGACAAAATTTTAAAGAGAACAGAAAAAGAATCAATCAAAAATACTTTTTTGTTTAAAAGTTATAAGGGTTTTTGTCTAGGGACTCATCTGTAATGAAACAGAAGAATTCCAGGGGCTAGCTTATAAAAACAGAAGACGTTTCAGCAGAACTACGCCAGCCCAAAGAGAAAATGCATTTTGCCCAAAGGCGCTTCCAGAAAACGATTCAACCAGAGAGGGCAGAGAGGCTGACGGTGGGGTCCACTCGTCAGGTTTGAACTTCAAAAAGGGGGGGGGGCGAAGCTCGTCGGCGCCCGAGAGCCGTGGTGGTCGCCGTAGGCGATCCACGGCGAGGCAAGGGGATCGGAGGGTACCTCCATGCTCAGGGCGCCATTCCGCATCGGTTGGTGGTGGTTGTGGTCGCCGGCGAGTACCACGTCGACGGCGAGCTTTGCTCCGGCGGACGGCGGCTCGGGTGGTCGAGGGGCTCGTCAGAGAGGGCTGCAGAGGTCAAATTGAAGAGGGGGTTAGGCTCCGGGTAGCTAGAGAGGGTAACGGACGGGGTTTGGGCGCCGGTGATGGCCTCACCGGAGCGAATCGTGGTGGAGGCCGAGGCGGATCGGGGCGGCCGGAGTTGGGGGAGGAGACCTCCTCGAGGTCCTCCGAGTGGCCTGGCGTGGTGTTGGTGAGGAGTGGGGATGAGGCGTGCACGAGGGTGAGCTCGGGGGCCCTTTTTATAGGTGGCCCGAGGCGGTTGCCGTGAACGGGGATCTCCGGCGAGTGATTACGGCGGTGCCGGGGATGTGCAGGGGGATTAGGGGCTTGGGCATTGCCGTTGAGGTCCACCGGTCCCATTTAGGCGCTAAACGGGCCGGGGTTTGGTGCTATGGGTGAGCTCGACGGAACGGGGTGGTGCGGCCCGTCGGCGGCAGGGAGCACGTTCCGTGCTTGCCGGGCCACGGTGATGGTGCCACGGGTGTGCGCTAGCACGGCAGGGACACGCGGAGAGCCAAGGGGCTTTGGGCGGCGCTGAACGGCGTTCTGCCGTGGTGTGCCTTCTGTCGGCCGCCACGGGAGGTCCCGACGCCACAAAAGACGCCGGCGAGGGCGGGCCAGCGTGCCACCGATGCCAGGAAGGCTCCACGCACGCGTGTGAAGCTCCGGACAAGAGGGAGAGGCTGCGAGGAACGTGCCAAGTGCACTGTCTACGCGTGAGAGAAACTGACGAACGCAAACGACACTGAAACTGAATTTTTGTGAATTTTGAACAGCAGCAGTGCATGCAAGGTGTTCGACAGAATGAAATTGGCCTCTGGAGATTTTTCCTTGAGCTGATTTTTGGTGGAGTGGCTTCTCATTGCTCAAGTAGGCTGCCTGAATTTTGGTGGGATTTTTGGAGCTGTGTAGATATGAATTTCATCAAATTTGGCAAATCTAGTCCAAACTTGCAGAGACTGAATTTTTGAAAAATTTGAAAAGAGGAGGAGTGGATCAAGATGGTTCTGGGTTGTGGGTACAAAGGACTATCCAGGAGAGTTGGTTTGAGGTCAAAACTCAAATGCAATAGGGTACTTGCTTTGAAAATCCCTCAGGCTCCAAATAATTTTCAGAATTGATTTGAGAGAAAAAAAATAATTAGAATAAAATCCAAAACTTGTTTGGATTAGTTGGGACTGAGAACTTAGGTTGATCACAAGGTGTAGGGGAGGTTTTGGAGGGGTTTTACCACATGGGCAAAAATGCCAAGTCATGGGTGGTTCCAAGATATGAAAATCACAAATTTTCATGGAGTTCTTTTTAAAAGAAAAAGATTAAACTCCAAAAAAAAAAGAATTTGAGAGGGAACCAACAGAGAAGAAGTTTCAAAAGATTCAAACACCAATGTTTGAGAGAAAAAAGAATTCTTGCCAAAGCAAAGGAAGTTTTTAAGAGGAAGGTTTTCTGAAAAAAAATTAAATGGCTTCTTTTCAAAGAAAACCACAAAGTTTTTGATAAAGGCCAAATTAAAATTTTGGAGTGTCACAACACCTACCCCCTTAGGAAAAATCTCGTCCCCGAGATTTCAGCTGATCCTTAAATAAGTGTGGATGCTCTGTCCGAAGAAAATCCTCGCTCTCCCAAGTTGCTTCACTGTCGGTGTGATTGCTCCACTGGACTTTGAAAAACTTGATGGTCTTCTGTCGGATCCTCCTTTCAGACTCCTCTAATATTCTTACGGGACGTTCCCGATAAGTGAGGTCTGGCTGCACGTCAATGTTTTCATGGGATACTTGTTTCTCTAGGTTGCTTACGCACTTCCTTAATTGAGAGACGTGGAACACGTCGTGAATGTCGGACAAGTCTTCGGGTAAGTCTAGCTGGTAGGCTACGGTGCCTCTTCATGCCACTATGTAGAATGGTCCAATGAATCTTGGTGCTAACTTTCCTTTAATCTTAAGCCGTTGCAATCCTCTCATAGGGGACACTCTCAGGTATACGAACTCACCGGGTTCAAAGCTGACCCTACGATGTTTCTGATCATAATAACTCTTCTGTCGACTTTGAGCGGTCTTAAGTCGGTCTCTGATTAGCTTGACCTTTTCCTCGGCTTCTCTGAGCAAGTCTGGTCCGAAGATGCGGCTGTCTCTGGTTTCTGACCAATTTAATGGGGTACGACATCTTCGTCCGTATAACGCCTCAAATGGTGCCATTTGTAGGCTGGCCTGGTAGCTATTGTTATACGCGAACTTGGCGTATGGCAGGCTTTCTTCCCAACTGGTTCCATATGTGAGGACACATGCTCTCAGCATGTCTTCTAAAACCTGGTTTACGCGTTCTGTTTGTCCATCAGTCTGTGGGTGGTATGCGGTACTGAAGGCTAGTTGGGTTCCCAGAGCCTGTTGTAAATGCTCCCAAAATCTTGAGACAAACTGAGTGCCTCTGTCGGATATTATAGTCTTCGGGACACCGTGCAGACAAACTATGCGGGAAAGATAAATCTTGGCAAGCCTCTGAGTGTTGTAGGTCGTCTTCACTGGAATAAAGTGTGCCACTTTGGTCAACCTGTCAGTGATGACCCATATGGCATCATTCCCGTGTCGTGACCCAGGTAGTCCGACAATAAAATCCATCCTTATTTCATCCCATTTCCATTCAGGTATTTTGTTTGGTTGCAGTAGTCCGGCTGGTCTCTGATGTTCAGCTTTTATGCGTTGACATGAGGCACAACATGCAATGAAGGTGGCTATGTCCCTCTTCATACCGTGCCAACAAAATCTTTCCTGAATATCCTTATACATTTTGGTTTCTCCAGGGTGAATTGAATATGGAGTGGTGTGTGCTTCAGTTAAAATTTGCTGCTTAAGGTCTTCTATGTTTGGCACACAGAGCCTTTCTCCATACCATAATATTCCTTGATTGTCTATTACGAATTCCGAGGCCTTGCCCATACTCAACTTCCTTTTGATGCCTTCGATGCTGGTGTGACCGGGATGAGCTTCTTTAATTTTCTCCACAAGGTTGGGTTGAATTTCCAAGTTTGATATGGTGCCTTCTGCTACCATTATCAAGTTGAGCTTGGCAAATTCTTGTTGGAATTCGGGCCTCAAGCTGTGCAGATTGTTTTCGTCGGAGCTGGGGTTCCGACTAAGGGCATCTGCCACTACATTTGCTTTCCCTGGATGATAATGGATACCAACATCATAATCTTTTACCAACTCCAACCAACGTCGTTGCCGTAAATTTAGTTCTAGCTGCGTGAAAATATATTTGAGACTTTTGTGATCCATATATATTTCACATCGATTCCCAAGTAAGAAATGCCTCCATTCCTTGAGTGCATGAATAACTGCTGCCATTTCTAAGTCATGAGTGGGATAATTTTCCTCATGCTTGCGAAGTTGCCTTCAAGCGTAGGTGACAACCTTGCCTTCTTGCATCAATACGCATCCGAGACCCTTTCTGGACGCGTCACAATATACTTCAAAATTCTTGTGTATGTCGGGTACAATTAATACCAGTGCTGTCGTTAACTTCCGCTTTAGCTCTTGGAAACTTTTCTCGCAGGCTTCTGTCCATTCAAACTTCTTATCTTTCTTGAGCAACTGTGTCATAGGCTTGGCTATGGTGGAAAATCCTTCAATAAATCTGCGGTAATATCCTGCCATTCCCAAGAAACTCCGTATGTCTGTTACGCTGGCTGGTGACTTCCAGCCAAGTATGGCCTTGACTTTCTCTGGATCCACTGCGATACCGTCTTGGGTCAGCACGTGGCCTAGAAAGCCTACTTGTCTTAGCCAAAATTCGCACTTGCTGAACTTGGCGTACAATTGGTGTTTTCTTAGCTCTCCTAGCACAATCCAGAGATGTTCAGCATGCTCTTCTGGTGTCTTGGAGTATACCAGTATATCGTCGATGAATACCACGACGAACTTGTCCATAAACTTCATAAATACTTTGTTCATGAGGTGAACAAAATATGCTGGGGCGTTAGTTAATCCAAATGGCATCACTGTGAACTCGTACATTCCATATCTGGAGGTGAAGGCTGTTTTGGGGATATCTTCCATTCGTACCTTCAATTGATGGTATCCTGACCTTAAGTCAATTTTTGAGAATACCTTGGCCTGAGCGAGTTGATCAAACAAATTGTTTATCCTTGGCATCGGGTATTTGTTTTTGACTGTGACCATGTTAAGTGCTCGATAGTCAATACACAATCTCAGCGTTCCATCCTTCTTTTTGGCAAATAAAATTGGTGATCCCCAAGGTGAGGAGCTGGCTCGAATGTATCCTTTTTCCAGTAATTCCTTTATTTGCTTCTTCAACTCGATCAACTCGGATGGTGCCATTCTGTATGGTTTCTTGTATATGGGGGTGGTTCCTGGTGCTAGCTCAATGCGGAATTCTATTTCCCGGTCTGGTGGCATGCCTGGTAGTTCTTCAGGGAATACATCTGGAAATTCACACACTACTGGAACCTTGTTTAGCTCAGAAACGTCCTCCTTATTTAATCTCGGTTGCCGGGGTATTTTTCCTTCCTTGGCTGATACTCTTATTGTCTTCCCTTGGTGGTGTGTGAGAATTACGGTCCTGTTGAAACAGTCGATAAAACCTTTATTGGTGGTTAGCCAATCCATTCCTAGGATGACATCCAGTCCTTTATTTTCCAACACAATAAGATTTGCGTGAAACTCCAATCCTTCGAACTCAATGACCACATTCTGACAATAATTCTGAGTAACTTGCTGAATCCCAGGGGACTTGATGATCATGGATTTCTCCAGGGGAAGCATCGAAAAATTATTTTGCAAAGCAAAACTTTTCGAAATGAAAGAGTGAGAAGCTCCAGAATCAAACAAAACCATTGCAGGTATTGTGTTGACAGGAAACGTACCGAGTACGATATCTGGAGCATTTTGTGCCTCCTCTTTGGTTACGTGGTTCAGATGACCCTTCCTGTGGTTATTGTTGGGATTGAAATTGTTTCGCTTGGGCGCGGAATTGTTGTCGTTGTTTGGCTTTGGGGTTGAATTCCTTGGCTTGGGGCACTGTTTGGCATAGTGCCCTTCTTCTCCACAAGCGTAACAAGTAACGCCGGGGCCATAGGTGAATTTCTTATCCCTTGCATGAAAATTCTTGATTGGGCGTGAGACATTGGATGAGGATTTGTGTGTCCCACCCTTTTGAAAATCTGTCTTGCTTCAGTGATTGCGAGCATGATTAGTCTGGTCCCTTTTTCGCTTGCGGATATCTTCCAGACTGCGTCTCTCATTTTCCAGAGTAATGGCTTTGTCCACCAGTGTTTTAAAATCAGGAAAAGTGTGCACGACCAGTTGGCATTTAAGCGCGGGCGCCAGACCGTCAAGGAATTTCTCCATCTTCTTGATTTCAGTCATACGCTCTTCATTGGCGTAGCGGGACAATAGAGTAAATTGACTGTTGTAATCTGACACTGTCATGTTCCTTTGTTTGAGGTCATCGAACTCTCTCTTCTTGATTTTCATAATACTCCTAGGAATGTGTGCACCACGGAAACCTTCCTTGAAATCATCCCAGGTTATGTCATTTTCGTTGGGATGCATGTGCAAAAAATTCTCCCACCATGATGTGGCTGCTCCTGTGAGATAGTGCGGAGCATATAATACCTTCTCGGTGTCTGAACATTTTGCAATAATTAATTTTCTCTCCATATCTCGAAGCCAGTCCTCGGCTTCAAGAGGCTTGTCAGTATGAGAAAATGTTTGAGGACGTGTCTTCTGTAGCTCAGATAACTTGGAATGCTGTTGATACTGTCCATGGTGATTTCCCATGTTGATGACTTGGTTCATCATTTCCCGATGTTGTTGCTGACTCTGCTCATAAAGGCGGCATATTTGTGAAAGTGCCGATTCACTGCCCTGTTGGCTTGACTGTCCTTGCGTGAACTCGTTGCTGGGTTGTGCATCATAATTTTCCTCTAGTGGAATTGGCAAGGAGCCAATCCAAGGACGAGACATTTTTCACTATGGGGAAATGTTTTATGTAAAACTTATAAGAAAAGCGGAAAGAGTCGCAAAAACAAATCCATAAATGCATAAAGCTGGCAAATAGAATTAAATAACTCAGCTTACTTAAGAAAAACAAATCGACTTGCGCACGGAGAAGGACTGCTCATTACATATCTTACACGCGGGCGGTAATTATACAATACATCACTCAGGATATGCGTACATAATCCTGACATGTTATTTAGGCTAGTGCACTTCTCCAGATCCTACATGATGCGCAAACAGGCTACTTCTCACAACCTATGTACATATCTTACAAAGCGGTACATTACATGGCAGCTAGGCATACTCAGGGAGAGATGTTGACGACCTCCTTTGCCCTGCCGAGGGCGAGGCGTAGCGAGGTTGGGGACTCGACTTCCTCCTCGCTAATGGGCTCCATACGTGTAGTGTTGCGCAGAGTGGACGGAGCGGTTGCCAGGGGCGGAGCAACACGTACAGGAGTGGGCGCGAAGGGTGGTGCAGTGCGCGCTGAAGTGGGTGCAATGACTTGGTTGAATTCTTTGGTAGAAGGCAGACGACGAGTAGGCGTAAAAGATGTTGATGACGAGACAAAACTCAGTGGCGGTGTGATTGGTAGGAGCTCCCTCCTGTTGGCAGCACAGCCATGAACTGAGTCCATGCGGGTAGCTACGAAGTCGTCCACCAGGTTGTCGAAGGCTGCCTCCAGGGCCCGGAGATACTCAATGAGCATCTCAAAAGCCTCGTCTCGCTCTCCTCTGGGCAGGAGTATGCGTAGTGACAGGTGTAAGGCACATGGCACGGAAGATAACGGTAACGACGAGTCTTCATCACGGGAAGGACATCCCTGAGACGAGCTATTGCCTCACGGGCTGCTATCTGCATAGGATGCCTCTCCGTAGGCATGGCTCTTCCCATGAACCGGAAGCGGCGTAACTCACCACGCCCTCCCTTGAACTGCACCGTGGCCTGGTGCATGGTCAGACTGTCGTTGACTCAGTGCTGGCAGAGTGTGAAGACTGGGCGCACGGATGGCCCCATCACGACCTGAATGATGAAGGAAAGAAGCTTGACGAACCCATCGGGCACGTTGGCGAAGGTCTGAGACTCGCAGCTGTTGTCGGCCATCTACAAAAGTAGGCAAAAATTCTGCAGGGTCAGATCATAAATTTATGCTGACTGACAGAAAATGACTACAATTGCAAAAATATAACCTAGCTCTATCATGCTAATAACCAATTAGCGATCGCACCTAGTGGCTTCCTACAGTCAGCCTGGCTCTGGTACCAAGCTTGTCACGACCAGTTTTCCAATAAAAATATTTCTTGAGAAACCAATCTTTTGAGTCCAGTATGAGAGAAATCCTCCTCACTGGTAGACAAATTCTTGATACAATAAGCCAGTAGCATAAAATATATTACAGGGTCGAACTACGGTTGCTCAACCAAATTATTACAAGCACGCCAATAATTATACATAATGGCGGACATGACACAGTGGTGTGGAGGCATACTACTGACTCGAGGATAGGGCCGTGGTGGAAAAACACAGCGGGGAGAGAAATACAAGACTCTAAGTCTGTCATCTCATCGAGCGTCGAGGCTCGATGAATTTATTTGGTAGCGGAAGCGGATGTAAAACAGTGACCAAATCCAGGGTCGCACGAGATTGACTGGGACTCCTCTAGGTGTCGGACTCGCTATCAAACTCTTCATCCATGAGATCGCCTTCGTCAGCATCTGGCCAAATCAACAAGCCAGTGAGTACTTTGAAAGTACTTGCAAGACAGTTCGGACGTAAGATATAACAAATGCATGGATGGATGCGTCATGAATAATTCACCAATGTACATTTCAAAAATTATCATAACAAGGTAAGTAACAAGGGAAACGGCGGTAGTCCGCCTGAAATCCCAACAGAACATAAATAACTACCGATCGGGTGTCTGAAGCGACGCCTCGAAAGGTGAACAAATAAATATAAGGAAATGATGCCACAGTCGGGCGTCTTAGCGACACCACATAAAGGGCTTAAAAAGAAATACCACAGACGGATGTCGGGGCGACATCACAGAAAGGGCTTTAAAAGAAATGCCACAGTCGGACGTTGGGGCGACATCACAGAAAGGGCTTTAAAAGAAATGCCACAGTCGGACGTCGGGGTGACATCACAGAACGGGCTTGAAAAGAAATGCCACAGTCGGACGTCGGGG